>NW_010313074.1:3457-18267 GCF_000700745.2 Antrostomus carolinensis
TTTCTCGAGGCTGAACAGCCCCAACTCTCTCAGCCTGTCCTCACAGCAGAGCTGCTCCAGCCCAAGGAAGCCAGCAGGTCTAAGAATCCATCCCATTGTTTCCCTTGCTTAGTGCTGCATTCCTACAGAGCTCCTGCATTTGTTCAGAGCTTGTTGTTGCTGTTGTAAAAGCCAAGCCTTACACAAGACAGAGAGCTTGACAGCTTTCCCACAATCCTCAGCATGTGGGAATAGCAAGCAACGAAGTATTAACACCTGCCAACTGGTGGTTAGGTGTAAATGTCTCTGTTAACAACAAACACTGCTGCTAGCAGTCATCAGAGCAAAGCAGCAAATCTGTTCTCTTCTCCAAGGTGGAAAACACCAAACAACAACAACAACAACAACAAAAAGGCACCTAATTGCTTGATTACTTGATATCAGTGTTGGAAACTGCTGATCTAGAACATTGAATCTCTGACATTGACTTCACTCTTGATTAAACAGAAATGTTTAAAGCTAGCTATTGTGCAGGCAGAAGCCCAGAGCAGCGTGTACCACCCAGGGGATTGTGAAATTTTTCAAAGGAAAAAAAAAAAAATCAGAGCCACCTCCTTCTGGTTGTTTCATAAAAGCATCAGCTGCTGAGACCCTCTGGCTATTATGAAGAAGGGATGGATGGAAGAGCACTAAGGAAGGGTTAGGAGTCCTTGATTCCTTTCTGCCCACGTAAGAACTTCCAGGGAAACCTTGTGCAAAAGTCCAACTCCCGCTCTGAAAAATGCTGCTGAACAGGGAGGTCAGGCCTGGTTATGGAGAGAAGGATCAGCTGTGTACTTCTAAAAATCATTACTTCAGTTGGTGATTTCTGGGGAAGAACAAGCCCATGTATCAGTATAGGTTGGGGGGGTGGCCTGTTTGACAGCAGCTCTAGGGAAAAGGACCTGGGAGTCCTGATGGACAACAGGCTGGCCATGAGCCAGCAATGGGCCCTCGTGGCCAAGAAAGCAAATGGTCTCCTGCGGGGCATTCAGAAGAGTGTGGCCAGCAGGTTGAGGGAGGTTCTCCTCCTTCTCTACTGTACTGTAGTGAGGCCACATCTGGAGTACTGCATCCAGTTCTGGGCTCCCCAGTTCAAGAAGGACAAGGAACTACTGGAGAGAGTCCAGTGCAGGGCCACTAAGATGATGAGGGGTTGGAGCATCTGCTTGATGAGGAAAGGCTGAGAGAGCTGGGACTGTTCAGCCTGGAGAAGAGGAGATTGAGGGACGATCTCATCAATGTTTATAAATATCTAAAGGGTGGGTGTCAGGAGAATGGGGTCAGACTCTTCTCAGTTGCATCCAGTAACAGGACAAGGGGCAACTGGCTCAAACTGGAAAACAGGAGGTTCAACCCAAACATAAGGAAATACTTCTTTACTGTAAGGGTAGCAGAGCACTAGGACAGGCTGCCCAGAGAGGTTGTGGAGTCTCTTGTCTCTGAAGATGTTCAAAATCTACCTGGACATGTTCCTGTGTGATCTACTCTAGGTGATCCTGCTCTAGCAGGGGGGTTGGATTAGATGATCTTCAGAGGTCCCTTCCAACCCTGACCATTCTGTGATTTCCTAGGCAGCTTCATGAGCCAGGCAGCACTGATTTATCACTGATTTGCATGTGACTAAGGTCTGAGACCTGAGGCTAAAAGCCTGCTTACTCTAGATTTTTCCTCAGCAGCCAGCTTGCTTGTTTTATTGCCCTTTCCTCGTGACAGAAAGGTAAGGGAGAAGTGCTACACTTCACTTGTCTCAAGGAAACTACAGATTGCCAAGTCAGAAGAAGGTAAACTCCATTAATCTACACCACCCACAAAAGCCCAGTGCTGCCCAAATCTCCCTACTGAGCACAAAGAAACTCCAGCTCAGCTGGGGAGGGACATTAATCCTGGTTTCCCTCAGCCTTCAGTAATTGCTATCAGGAAAACAAATTATCCCATTCTTGAGGAGTGGGGGGTATTTCACTTTTATATATTTTTCCCTAAAGCTACTACCTGAAATACTTCAGACAACCATGATTGTACCTGATTAACCAGCTGGTGACAAGGACAACTGGTAATTTTAACCTACATCAGTTCCCCAGTTTACGTCAGAAGGGAGAAGGAGGGTGAGTGGGAGGCACAGGTCACTTATTTCAGTGGCACCACCAATTCATGCCAACTTTGATGACGCCCAAAACAAAGGCTTTCATAGTTGTCACCTTGAAATAGGGGACACGTGTTCTCCTTATTTCCTGAAGCATCAAGTATTTGGAAGTTTTACAAGTAGTAGATGGTTAATGGTAATAAATTGGCTTACAAAGACTGGCAGAGCAACATCTCTGAGCAACATAATTCACCAAATTGCTATGGTGAAGGCTCAAACAACATTCAATTAGTTTCCTGCAAATGGTTCTGTGGGTGGAGCATGGACAAACAAATGTTTAGTTGGCCAAAAAGTGGCTTTCTCCACTAGGAATGGGTGAATCAGGCGATAAGCTTGCCTGCCAGCATGAATATTGACCTATTGACTGAGCTGGGTATTTCCAAACAGCAGCTGTAAAGGTTTTTTGCTATAGGAGGTTTAGGATCACCTGCACCAGAATAGTACTAGAGGAAAATTTCCAAGTTTCATGTGAATATTCAAGCCCCTCAGCAGCTGAATTTAGACTCTCAGTCACACGGTTGCTGTGACTCAGCCATTTTTTAGTCATCCTCTGCCCGGTATATCTCAGGAAAGTTACAGATAGCCATAATTAGAAAGGCAATCCTCCTCCTTCTGTCTCCTATCTGCCCGCTCTCTAGACATCATGTTCTCTCACTCCTTTACTTACCAGAGGTCACGTGCTATTTCATTCCCATTCCCTTCCCAACTATATTTATTTCCTTACAATCTCACCCATTTTACGCCCTCGCAACAGTCTCTATATCTTACCCCACGGGCAGAATGCTCCAGATTAAGTGATGCCCTTGCACCCCTCTTCAACCCTCCCTTTTCCAAACACACCGGCCCCACCTTGGTCATCGTCTTTCTCTCCAGCACCGTTTTTATCAATGGCTGCCCTTTGGGCTCTTGCAGGCCATATTCAACCCAGTGCTATTCTTCCACAGTCTGGGAGCAGAAACCAAGAGAACTTGGTTACTTCTGTCTAGATCTATCCTGGTCTAGTTTCTCTAACTTGTCCAAGTTGTTGATCTGCAAAGCTAGCACTTCTGTGCTTCCCTTAAATCAATGCTGCTGCCCGATGTGTTATTTCCACTGTGGAGGAAATAACCACAGTAGGACCATGAGGTCCTGCACTCACTCCCAGCACCCAGTGAGATGGGATGGGAGTCACAACAAAGGGGCCATGGATTATGATGAAGGACAGGGACAGGTCACTCACCAGTGATGGTCACAGGTAAAACAGACTCAATTTGGGGAAGAAAAATCAAGTTAATTTGTTGCCATTCATCTGAGTAGCTCAGTGAGACACAACAACCACATCTGACAACACCTTCCCCCACCCCTCCCTTCTTCCCGGGCTCAAATCACTTTGGTTTCTACTACAGCCTCTACCACATGACTTAAAACTGGTACTGATTATTTGTCTAATTGAAAGGCAGCTGTAAAATAAATAATTTTGCTGGTGATGGGACGTAGTGCTTAAATGGACAAGTTGTAACAACAACATAAGGACAAAGTAAGCCACAAGCTTGTGAAAAGTACTTCAACACCTACCTCCTACTGAAGTCAGCGGTGTTGGCCAGATTGGATGGTTCTTTGGAGGGTTTAAGGTCTTGCTGCTAGGCAAGGCTTGTTTCTATTCCTGCAGATCAAGGCTCCAGCATTGCATTTTGATATCCCATAATGGGCACTGCTTGCCCTTTGTCCTTCGCCAAAGATGTGCAAGCTTTCCACTGCTGAAAATCAAATAATCAAAGGCTTAATAAAAAGGAATATTCTGTCATGGTTCAAAAAAAAAAATCACTCAAGTGAAAGTCTCATAGGTTTACTCTCCAGACTAAACGCAAGATCTCTCCAGTCTGAAGCAATCAAAGCAGTCTTGCAAAATCTTGATAGTGCTTGTCAGATCCTAAACACTGAAGTTGTCATGATCATAAGCACTAAAATCCAAAGAACAGACCTAGCAAGAGGCAAACACATAATCACATATCACTAACCCTCTGGGCTATACAGTTACCTAAAGGCCCTGCACCTGAGGCAGAGCTAAATTTCATCTGTGTGATCAGATCCTTTGTAAGCAAAGGACACTTAGGGCTGTTCAGCCTGGCGAAGAGAAGGCTCAGGGGAGATCTTACAGCGGCCTCCCAGTACCTGAAGGGGCTACAAGAAAGCTGGGGAGGATCTTGGGAAAAGGGCAGTTAGTGATAGAAGAAGGGGAAATGGCTTGAAACTGGAAGAGGGGAGGTTGAGTTGAGATCTGAGGAAGAAATTCTTTGGTGTGAAGGTGGTGAGACAGTGTCCCAGGTTGGCCAGAGAAGCTGTGGCTGCTCCTCTCTGGAAGTGTTCGCGGCCAGGTTGGATGAGGCTTTGAGCAACCTGGTCTAGTGGAAGGTGTCCCTGCTGATGGCAGGGAGGTTGGAACTGGTGATGATCTTTAAGGTCCCTTCCAACCATATATAATTCTATGACAGCATGGAAACAGTCACCTCTTATTTCTAGCTTTTCTTTGGACTCTACTCTTCAGCACATAAGATGATGTCCATCTTATCCGAAGCTGCCCCAAGCATCAAGCACAGACAGACTGCATCTCTGGATCCCTTTTTCTCCTGTTGTCCCATGGTTTAGCCTTCTGCCTGTGAGCACACACCATTTGAAACACTAGAGCTGTGGGAATTACAGCAGTGAACAAATGGTCTTGGGGCTATGTGCATCTTTTGGAGGATGTGGATGCGCTGCAGGGTGAGGCTTGGCGTCCTTTTAAGAGAGGGCTGCAGCCCACACCAATGCCAAGTGGCTGACTAAGGTAATTATTTCCTTGCAAAGCAGCATTTTTTTTTTTTCAAAGTGCTGATTCTTATTAATAAAAAGGAAAGGATTTGGAGCTCATATTTTGATCTGGTGCCCAGGATTATTTGGAAATTCTTTTTTCCTGGAACGAGACATTTTATTCCAAATTTCTCCGTGGTGGGGAGAGAAGGTTTCCTGGGCAGAATTAGAATAATGATTACAGCCTGTATACAATCAGCTCTAACCACTGTGGAACTCCAAAAATGAATGTTATTGCTCAGTGGCTTCATTGAAAACAGAAGTATTATTTAACCAGAAGGATGGCAACACATGGAAATAGCTCATTATCATATTTTCTCCCTATTTGAAATGTCACATGGAGTATGTATCTTTCACGTCCACTACACTTTAATTAATTTGGACACTGTTTAAATATATGACACAGCATGCTTTATTACAGAATTCTGACACATTCCCATTGATGAAACAGGGCTTTCTTTCAAACGTGTGTAAATAGCAGTCAGACTTACCCTGCCTAACTATTGTTTTAAACACAATAAGAATACAACATCATCTCTGTGTCAGTCTGGGGGGTTTTTTTTCTGTGGCATGAAACACAGAGCAAAACCAGCATCACATCCAAAGCTTGCTGTTTACCAAAGGGACGACCATGTTTACGTTATTATTCCAGGTCTAAATCTTAACCACTTACCTTATTTACATAATTGCAAAACAAACATATACTTTCCTCAATGGCTGAATAAGATTCCAGCAGTGTGATTGTCTAGGAATTAAAAAGTAGAATTGCAGGGTGGATGCGTGAGATGGAAATGACTTGTTTTAACACAGCTGGCGTATCTTGCCTTCTGCACACTTTCAAACACAGCCCGCACAAAGGATGCTTGTCTGCCTCCACCCAGGTCTCCAAGAAAGTGGAGGATGTATTTCATTTGTATTTCCTCTGGAATGCAGTCACTCCAAAAGTTACTCCCATTTATACTTGTAGAAGCAACTGGGGAATCAAAGCAGCTTTAAAAATTATGTAAAAATAAGAGAGTTCACTCAAACTTCAGTGTTTCTTGGACTGAAATCTTATGGTACCTGGAACTCTATGTTGAACAGGATCAGGGATTTTGTAGAAAGTATGACTAATATCTGACTGGTAAGATGTCATCTCTCTGCTATTGTCTTGAAGACTATCCTAGCTTCAACTGTCCTGGATTCAGCAAACTCCTAATAATAATCTCCCTTAAAACATCTCACCAGCTACCTTCTCACGGCAGTCCTATCCCACTCTATCATGCCAGTCCCACTGGATGCCACCAGGCGCTGATGATGCTTGCACCAGGAAGGAATCTCCTTCCTCACCACTCGTGCACTGTTCAGGAACCACTTGGAGCCAAGGTTGGTGAAGGAGACCCGCTTCGCTCACTGAGAGCCAACTCACTAGCATATCTCACACAACAAGCCTCTTCATGACATTACAGTCAATCCCAACAACTTGTTCTAAAACACGTTCCAGGGACAGCTCTTTGGACCCCTCCTTCCTCATCCATCCTCCCAAGAGAGCAACAATCAAAGCTTTATTCTCTGAATCATGCATTTTTTGACCTTTTTTCTTTTTTTTTTTTTTTTCCCTTAGCAGATGGCCTTTTTCCAGAATAATTCCTCAAGCAAAGATTCTTATCTTAGGGAAGGTAATTCCATTCCGAAACAAACTCCCAGATGAGACTGTGTGGAACAGCTCTCCTGGAATAGACGTGTTGTTCCGTAGATAAAGGGAAGTCATTAGACCGTTGATCACCGTGTGGATGCTGCCATAAAGGAACAGCAAGAATCTGTTCTACGCTGTTCAGATACTCCACTACTTCTTCTTCTTCCAACCTGAGTGTTCTCTCCTCACCTCGTGTAACCCTTTCCCTCAGGAAACATTTACACTAAGAAGAAAAACGTTGCCCAGCAATTGAACAACAACGAAGTTGTGTTGAGATAACAACACAAAATTGGCTGTCTTTAAAAAAAATCTGGATTGGTTTTACATTTAATTCATTCACTGAACTGTAATAAATGAATAACTATAATTTAGAGAATAATAATAAAAAAGTCCCCTACATTGCTGGAGCCAAAACAGTAACTGCAACTCGCTTTTTCCCTCTTTTTCCCTCCTTCAGACCCGAGCATTACTGTTCCAATCCCTTTTTTGTATCTTATGTGTTTTGTTTTATTTGATATCTGCATTAAAGGAACACTCCAGTGTAATATAAAGAGATACTATAATCACTATGTCTAATTACAATGAACAGCTAAGCATCTAATACAAAAAAACCCCCAAAAAACAAACAAAACAACAAAAAAGAATATTAACAATCAGATGGAAAGCCACCAACACAGGAATCTGCTCTGGGCACACTGGACAGTACGTAAACCCAGCAGCATACACACACTTTTACAAACAAAATGTAGTCTTGCTCCCTAAATTTTGGGGATTTTTTTTATTATTATTATTATTCGTATTATTTTTTTAACATCAACATAAAAAAACTTAATTGTTCTGAGAATGAGGAGGACATGAACAGGCTATTTTTTCATTAGAATTAATAATCTATTTATAACTTGAATTGGGTTGTTGCTTATGGCTCCTGGATCAGAAAGAAACAGTGAAACTGCCAAGTGATACTGCTAATGGTTTGTCAGGCTCCATGTACAAGAGAGGCACCTGCGTGTATGGAGAATCACAAATTGGGCATCCAGTTAAGAACTCCACTTGGCATCCTGAAAGCTGTCTAGCTTTCTAAAATTGAGAGTCATTTCTGGAGGAAAAAAAACAAATCATAAGGCATTTTAAAGAGGCTACCAAAGATAAACTATATAGTACAATAAAATGCATACATAAATTGTAAATGAAAATATATGTCATCAATGTCCAGGGTTAGAAAGAATGGTAAAAACCAAAAAAGCTAGACTGGGAGAACAGAGAATGTGTCCAACCTAGATATGATCTAGGTTACTCTTCACCTTACAGATGAACCAGAACATTTCTGAGCAGAGAAAGATGACAAACAATGGCCTTAATGAGAGGGAGCACATGAAGGTCAAAAAACACATGGGTCTTGGAGACTCATTTGCTGATTAAATACAGCATTTTGAATTCACTAAAGCTTGAAAACAGAGATGCTGGAAGCCATTAAAGAAGAATGCTGTGAAAACCAATGTATGAAGCAATTTGAGATGCTCACTGATAACAACACACAAGCAACAGAGACCTCCACCCAAATAATATGTTCCATTTTTACATCATTAGGCTGGATGGAATGAGGAGGTGGCTCAGAGATGAACACTAATGATCCCAGTAATCTCTAGGCAGAAAGATCCATAACTCCAATGAACTCTGGGAAATTATAAAGAAGGCAGCTATTAGATTATGGCATCCTAGAGATTACCAGGAATTTGGGGCTAAACAGTGGGGAAAATGGAAGGTGCAAAGAAGGAAGTGAAAATCTGAATGACTAAGATGACAGAATTTGGTGCCTAAAGGCATCTGATTTTTAAGTCTCTCAGGAAAGCAATAAGGTTCTGAGCAAATCCGATTGAAACCTTGATTATTGCCTTTGCCACTGAGCTCGTGTCCCAGTAGGGCTTTCTGCTTGAATTACAATCTAATGTGAGACATTTTAATTGTGATTGCTGGGCCAGCAGGAAATGGTGAGCCTAATGGGCTGGTAATATTTAAGTCAAGTCATTGGAGAGAGAACATGCAGAGCAGCATGGAACACCGAAGTGGAAAAGAAGTAACAAAGTAATGAATTATTTGGGGTCAAAGAGGAAGGAAGTTGCTGACAGAAGCAGGGGTAAGCATGCGCTGGAGGAAAGAAGGGTGACTTCCTGCTTTGGGGTTGTTGGGGTTGGTTTTTTTTTAAATATATATTTCCCCCATCTGCTGGTGGTGGTGTGACCAGACCTATCTCCAGTTTAAGTTCAGAGCAACTTTTTGGCTTCAGATTGTGGATTCTGCTAGATATATCTCTTCCTTACAGAGATATATATCTAGCAGAATCCACAATCAACTTTACCTCATGTAGAGAACAGTGCAAAAATTACTGATGCTCAGAATCACCAAGATACAGAGGGACCTCTGGAAACTAACACAACATCTCTGCTCAAATCAAGGGCAACTAGAGCAGTAAGGTGTTGAGTAACTCCATGGATGGAGGCTCCTCAACCACTCTGCACAACTTGTTCCAGTGTCTGACCACCTGTACTGTAAAAAACTTATTTTTAAACAGAATTTCCCGTATTTCAGTTTATGCTCATTACCTCTTGTCCTTTAATTGGGCATTATTGAAAAGAGGCTGTCTCTGTCTTCTTCATCCCTGCCCCACCAGGCACCACCGAGAAGAGCCTGGCCCCATCCATTTGGCCCCCACATTTCAGATATTGATAGACATTGATCAGATCCCCTCTCAGGCTGCTCTTCTCCAGGCTGAACAGTCCCAGCTCTCTCAGCCTCTCCTCGTAAGGCAGATGCTCCAGCCCCTTAATCATCTTTGTGGCCTCTGCTGGACCCCACTGGACTCTCTCCAGAAGATCCCTGTCCCTCTTGAACTGGGGAGCCCAGAACTGGACCCAGTACTCCAGATGTGGCCTCACCAGGGCAGAGCAGAGGGGGAGGAGAACCTCCCTCGACCTGCTGGCCACGCTCTTTTTAATGCACCCCAGGATACTGTTGGCCTTCCTGGCCACAAGGACAGACTCCTTCCATTCTATTTGATTGGTTTCAACAGGTCTTGTCCACATCAGCCTTCACCCTTTCCTTACCAGCCTAGATGACCACTTCCTCACAGGTCATCCTGTCTCTCCCCTGTGATTCCTAGCTTAAAGCTCTCTCTCCTCACCAGGTTGGCCAGCCTCTTAGCAAGATGTTTTTGCCCCACTTAGGTGTACCCTGCCTCTTCCTAGAAATCCTTGATCCTCAAAGAGGGTCCCATTACTGCGTTTCATTTCAAGCTCCAATTACCATCCCTTCTCCAGGCCAGCAAATGAGACAGAACTATTGCAGAAGATCAGCAAATGAAGACTCAGCCTGGTATATTTGCAGAGAAGACTATGAGGGCGCAGGGTGACTATTTTGTGTCAACAGTCCAACCTCGTTACACCAAAATATCTCATGGGGTTTCTCCAGTATACACCATTCTGTCTTCAATCTATCTTTCCCACTGCCTATGGCAAAGACCTGCCTCCAACACCCCAACTATTGTTCTACATTACCGATTGCAGCTGATAAGAAGGAGACGCGGTACTTGTCAGAAGCCAGGCAGAAATCACCATCCACATACCGAAGAAAATCGTAAATTTAAATTTATCGTCATTCTAAATTCTAAAATTTATTGTAAATTTTAGAAAAAAACTTCATTTTTTTCCAGGGGCAAGCTTAATAGCACGCATCGAGATGCACATGTATAGCGCTCCTTTCCCTCTCTCACTACAGTGCACACCCTCCTGCCTAGGAACAAAGACCTCGGTAAGGTAAGAGTCACAACAGGTGGTAAACACTCCAACATTTAAGGGCTTGTTTAGATGGCAAATGGAACCAATCCAATTCCATCAGTTGTAAATCACACCCTTAGCATTTCAGCACTAGTGCGGATGAGACACAGGTTTCGCAGCCCTTTCAGGAGAGCTTAACGTGATTTCTTTTATCAGATTAAATTACATCAAAACCAGAGTCTACAAATAGACCTTCATCAAAACATTATGAATTAGAATGCAGTTATTTCCTTCGGTTCTAGTTACCACATAGACTAATCCTAAGACTTTAGAAACAAATGCATCCACACACAGATCACTGCTTCAGTGGGAAGACAGATTAGAAAGTACTCGGTGCTGCCAAGGAGTGAACAAGCAGGGAAAAAAATATCTACAAAGAGAAGTAAAGCAGAATGCTTCACAAAATGTATGTCATTGCTTTTATTTCAGAAATGCCACAACTGATACTGTGCAGCATCTTACCGAGAGAACCAGGGAACGTCCTCTAATACTAGATATTGGAAAATACAAAAGAATATATAACATACAGGAAAGAAATTCTCATTCCAGCACTTTGTTAAATATTTAGCAACGCTTCTCAGGAGATATCTGTGTCAGCTTGAGATACGTGGCAGCAAATGGCAAATCCAGGAGTTTTTGTGCTGATATATTGACACGATGGCTTAGGAATACTGCAAACAAGTTTTGGCAGGACCCTCGAAAACAAATCAGTGTTCCTATATACACAACCCCCTGCTAAGTTTCCTACCAGCGTTTCTGTGGTGATGTGAAACCAGTGCAAATGTGCACAAGCAAGCAAACCTCTAACCCTGCACGTTCTGCTGAGAGTTTTAAACTAACTTCCTGTGAGGACTCAATAGAAAAATTCTGACCCACTAAGCTCTTTCAGTCAGGGAAGGCAAAACTGTGCCCTGTGACCAATAACAAAGAGGCAACGTGGCTTGAATGACCAACAGGGAACACCTCCACAAACCAGAGAGTCATTTACAACATGTCCTTCAGCTGAAAAGACTTCTGAGGAAACTGCTGCCAGCTGGGAGATGTTGTGTAAAGAGACACGCAGGAAGGATTCAAATAAGCAATTGAGATCTGAAATGTGGGGGCCAAATGGATGGGGCCGGGCTCTTCTCGGTGGTGCCCAGTGACAGGACAAGGGGCAATGGGCACAAACTGGGACACCAGAAGTTCCAGACAAACTGAAGGAAAAACTTCTTTCCTGTGAGGGTGCCGGAGCCCTGGGACAGGCTGCCCAGAGAGGGTGTGGAGTCTCCATCTCTGGAGATGTTCAAACCCACCTGGACACTTTCCTGTGCAACCTGGTGCAGGGAACCTGCTTTGGCAGGGGGGTTGGACTGGATGATCTCCTGAGGTCCCTTCCAACCCCACCATTCTGGGATTCAGCTTTGATACACACATAGCTCAGGCAACATCTACATCACTTCCATTCTCCTGTTAGCAAGTGGGACCATTTTCCATGGAACAGGTACAGCCCATGCCCTGGCACAGGGCAGCTTTCTGTCTGGGGGAACCCTATGCAATGATCTGCAGGAGGGTTCTGGCCAATAAATAAATACAGTTTTGCAAAATGAACATCACACTGGCCTCCAGTCCTCAAGGTACAACATGCTGCAGTCACAGTCAGGATGACTCCGGGTAGATGCCATATCCACCGTGTTCCAGAGGTTAAATGGGAATGTCTGGGTGAATTTTTGCAATCCTGTAATGACCTTTTATGGTCAGATGCTGGCTCAGCAGCAAAAAACATGGAAAGGGATGTGATTACTGTCTGCAAATATACCAAGGAGAAATTATATGGAGGAAAGAAGAATGCAAAGACAATGTTGGCACAGCAACAGGGAGAAGTCATCCAGAAGTATGGTTATATATTAAAAAAGTCATAAGCTTCAGGAAAAAAAAAAAGTGACTCTGAGGCAGAATGTGCATAAGAATAAGAAGGGGGAAAAAAAAAACCTTTCCTCATTTTTAATACAGAATTTAATCAGTTGATATCAAGCATTACACAAGGCAGTTACTTGTCACAGGAGGGGACAGGCCTGGGAAGGTACCTCCACTCCTGACGAAACTTATATACATAGATAGAGAGTGGACATGAATACAGGGTTGTTCTATATAGGAAGGTGAGTCCCAGAAGGGTAAGATCACAAAGACAAATTTATTTTCTCAAGAAAAAAAACCAAACAAACCATAAAACAAAACCCAAACTAACCAGCAGTAAGTAGCTAACAAAGCAACTGAGTTATAACACTGGCCAGCGCTTTGTGAAAACATTGGCATGCTGTTGTCATGCAGCTATTATGAAGAAATCACACTGTGAAGCAAGAAGCTTTCCTGCAAACCAGGATGGAAGGCACAGAATCAGCTGCAGTTTTTTTTCGCTGCAGGGGTTTCTCTAAAGAAAAAAAATAATAAAAAAAACCTGATCGTTGGTTTTGCACGCACCAAGAAAAATTCAGTTTGCAAACAATGAACATCCTTTGTGTTCAGTGTTGGCAAAGCAATCGATTCTAGTTTGAGATTGGACCCGTGCCACTGCAAAAGCAGTTCGTCTTTTCTGTTCTGAAATGTACTGTAATGAAGAGCTTCAACTGAGGGGATTTTTATCATTAGGCTTGGGCTGTGTTTTCTTTTGATTTCTCTCACTTCACAAAACAAAATGTATGGAATCCATCATCCCAACGTATTGAGAAATAAAATAACTCTGAGATACTGCAGAAAATGTTAGGACTTAATATAGAACAAATAACTTCCAATAAGCCATTATCTTCCTCCTTAATGGGATTTTCCCTCTTCTCTCCACCAACGTCCAGGAACACACTATGAGTATGTGGCTTTCCATTGCACGAATACAAATGCTGAAGCAAAAATCTGACTTGCAGAAAAAGATATCACCTTTTTTTCAAATCAAAAGATTCACTGGATATTTCTTCCAATGGTTCTCAGTATGTGTGCTCTGTACTTGGAAGGAGTAACGGAGAAAACTCCATATAATTATCAGATGAGAAATGGTCACATAAGCAGAACATATGCCTAAGAGTGCCAGAGAGCTTTTCTTGTGAACCCTTCTGTGTTCGAGTGCTCACGCTCTCCCCCAAAAGAAGAGACCTTTGTATGTTCAAGCAAGCAGGATGAGTCCCCTTGGAAAAAATCTGGCCATCTTATGGTATTTTTATGGTCAAGTATGAGTAATTCCCTATAAAAATGGGAACCTCACTACTCATTTCTGGGCCTAAAAGTTCCTTTTTTTCCTACCTGTGTGAGCATATCTAATAAAAGATCTCACTTCACCCTGCGAACGGTGCATCTCGTATCCTCAGATCATCTCGACTAGAACAACTCCACTGCATTAAAAAAAAAAAAAAAAGACTCACGGCCTTAAAAACTTGACAGACGTTTCTTTTTAACACCTTTTTATACAAAAGCAATAACAGCAGGTAGTAAACCCACAGTGCCACGCAGCATGGTGTCGGAAGGAAGTGCTATAAACCCCATCACAATTATTTCAGTGAAAGACAAGGCCATCATTAGTGCTGTATTGATCAATCTCCCCCCTCCCATCTCCACTGTTTGGAAATTCGTTCACATTATTATTGCTGTTCCAGACAGTATTATTATAACAGACCTACATTATACAATAAGAGGCTTTGGTATAATTGACATCTGAAGCACCAGGGAGCTTGGATGTTTGTTACTGGTTAGAACGTGGTCTCCAGAGGGAGACTTTTCTTCTCACAAAAGGTATCACATAGTCGTTGCTGTGTGTAAATCAAATCCTCAGTCACTGCTGCTTTTTCATTACTTGTCTGTGACCTGGAACTAAACCTTTGCAACACTGTACTGTTGATTATCCACCTCTGGAACCCACAAGAATACACTGCAACGATGAACCAATAACTAAAACTAGGGTAAAGCAAATGACCTACCTGGATTAAAACAACAGGAACCTGTTTATTTTTTTTTTAGCCACGTTAAATAGAAAATTGAAAATATAATCCCACTGTTTGGGCCCTGGGTGCTGTGGAAAATCTCTGGCTTCCACGCATAGCTGGGCACAGGAAACACAGGTAGATTTAAAGCATCCGTTCCACCCACCCTCCAGACAAATTAAGCTTTTGCCAGAGGTGGTCATTAAAAGTCCCACATGTTGCACATTAAAGGCCACGTCAAAAATAAAAGACAGCCATTTACATTGGGTTTATGCTACAAGAGCAACAGAGCGTGGTATGAAAGCCCAGGCGTGCCTGGGACTTCAGTCTGGCAGGAGGCTGAACAGGGCAGCTGATGTAGATGCACAGCCCTG
>NW_010313074.1:18472-40531 GCF_000700745.2 Antrostomus carolinensis
GGGGGAGGGGCCCCCCCCCCCCCCCCGGCCCAGCCTGTTCCAATGCTTGACAACCCTTCCAGTGAAGAAATATTTAGTAATATCCAACCTAAACTTGCCCTGGGGCAATTTGAGGCCATTTGCTCTTGTTCTATGCTTGTTGCTTGGGAGAAGAGACTTGAGATCACCTCACCACAACCTCCTTTCAGGTAGTTGTAGACAATAATAAGGTCACCCCTCAGCCTCCTCTTCTCTAGTCTAAACAACCCCAGTTCCCTCAGCTGGGAACTCAGCACACTTGTGCTCCAGACCCTTCCCCAGCTCCGTTCCCTTCTCTGGACACGCTCCAGCACCTCCATGTCCTTCTTGGACTCAGGGGCCCAACACTGAACCCAGCACTGAAGGTGCAGCCTCACCCGTGCCCAATACAGTGGGATGATCACTGTCCTGCTCCTGCTGCCCACACTGTTTCTGATACAAGCCAGGATGCTGTTGGCTTCTTGGCCACCTGGGCTCTCTGCTGGCTCATGTTCAGCTGCTGTCGACCAACACCCCCAGGTCCTTTCCCACCGGGCAGCTCTCCAGCCACTCCTCCCCAAGCCTGTAGCGTTGCATGGGGTTGTTGTGACCCAGGTGCAGGACTTGGCTCTTGGCCTTGTTGAACCTCATACAGTTCAAAGGCCAATTTTTAATGCCTGTCCAGGGTGAACCTCATACAGTTCAACAAAGGCCAATTTTTAATGCCTGTCCAGGGCCAGCTCCTGCTATTGGGTAATGATTTATAAGTGGGAATTGAGCCCAAGGCACTGTCCTCTACATTTACCATGATATGGTGAAATTCTGCTGCATACCCCAAAGATCAACATAATTCACACTAAGTTCACACTCTTAGTGTGAGCAGGCCTGAGGAGGAATTCCACCTATGCACAATCTGCACGGCTTCACAAGCCCAAAGGCCTCCAAGATCACTCATTTCAACAGTGACTCCCTGTCCACACCAGGCTCCCTGTGTGACTGTCAGGTCCCCACCCTGCCCACACCAGCTGTGTGGGGCACAGCCAAAGCACGATACATCACTTCATTCCCTGTTGCTATCACGGCTTCAAGGAAATGCCATAAGCTGGCACAGCTCACAACCACTTCTTCTTAAGTCAGGACCTGAAACAGCTATGCCAACACCAGAACTGAGGAGGAGGAAGACGAGGGTAAGGGGGAAGGCTGAGCAAACAACTGCCATTGTCTTAGAAGTAGCCAACCCTCAAACCCAACACAAGGTAGCTTTGCTTAGGACACATCGGGGAGCATGAGATCCTCCACCCTCACACCAGCCATTTACAAGCAAGGTACATTCAGGAGTACACGTGGCAGGAGAAAGATCACACTACTGCATCCACAGCCTGCTCCCCTCCCTAAAAAGACAACTTCCATCCTTCCCTCAACTAGGCAGAAATGAAACAATTCTGCAGCACAGACCAGTGCCTCTTCCCCATGCCAAACTGGATTCAAAGCCTGATACCACTCTAGGGGCTTGTTGCTGCTTAGCTTTGATTTACTGGGCTGAGGTGGGTGGGGAAGTAGGAGGAGGAACTTCTTGAGCTGGTATTGAATGTATATCCTGAGAGTCGAATGAAACCCAGGTGCTCTGTGAGCAGCGAAAGGCAGGATGGAGCTGTTTGCCATCCTGTTAGGGATGGATGTCTCTGATTAAATAGTCGGGGAAGCAAGAAGTGCTGGAAAGGAGGTCAAATACAGGAGAAACAGAAGTTTGCTGCTTGCATGCAAGTAGGGTATGTGGATCTAACTCTACCTACAAGCCAGCAGTGACCTAGGCAGTCCTACAGTGTCCTGGTTTTTGCTGGGATAGGGTTAATTTTCTTCTCAGTAAGTAGAAAGCACTGTGTTTTGGTTTCAGTGGGGACTGTTATGAAAAGAAATGTTGATAATGTACAAGGACACCGTGTTTGGGTAGTTTGCAAGTGCAGAGGACTGGAAAAGTGAGGGGGGAGAAGAAAAGTGTAGTAGTGAGTAAAACCCAGAAATGCCATTTGGCTTTGCCAATGAGATATTCCAGATCATATCACGTCATGTTTAGTATATTAACTGGGATTGACTGGAAAGGGGTGGGATTCTCTCAGGAATTGCTCAGGCTCAATTTTCCAGGATTGCGATTTTGGTTTCAGGGTTCCTTTTCGTTATCAGCGGGTGGTGAGCAATTGTACTCTGCATCACTCATAAATATATATAGTTGTCATCATAGTTATTATAATTTTATTTTACTCTAATCATTAAACTTATCTTATTCTTATCTCAACCTACAAGTCCCCTCACTTTAGCCCTCCAATTCTCTCCCCAATTCCCTGGGGGGAGCTGCGAGTGGTTGTGTCTTGTTTGGCTGCCAGCTGAGTTAAACTATCACATACAGTTAAGAAAATGAGGGGAGGTGACTAATGGAGCTCACTTAAGAGGAGGTGAGAGACAAAAAGGCCTGGCTGCTAGAAGGAAGGAAGGTGCTGGGCTCAGTTTTGCCCATCAGTGCCAATCCCCTTGGCTCCCTCTGCCAACAGTGGAAGATACAGGCATACACTGAATAGAATAGATGATCCAGCAGCCCCCACACACCAAAGCAACAGGGACAACACTTGTTTTCAATATTCAGGAAAGCCAAGCAAAGAAGTCTTAGCATTTAGTATTAAAACAAAATTACAGAAATCAAACAACATAGGCCATGAAACCTTAGTGCTGCTCTTCTCCAATTATTTCAAACAAGAGCCATCTTCTTCTCCCGGATTTGTACTCGGCAGGGAGGGGGTGAATGTATCTTCTGTCTGTGATGTTGGCTTAAGAGCTCCGCTTAGGACACCGTCATAATTCTTGTCTTTCTTTTTTGCTAATGGTTGCATACCTTTGATTAAAACCTGCATGGTGCATTAAAGGCTAAAACAGATGATGAATGCCATGTAGTACTCTGCATTAGATCAGAGTTGATTAGAATTTTTGATGATCCAGCAGCTAGAAGAGGAAATTGCATGAGTAGTGAAAATATTCAGCTGTTACTGCTACAGGAGGCAAGACACAAAACGGTAACTAAATGGACAATGTACTCTCTTGGTCAATGAATGGCTTTAATACCACAAAAGAGCTCTGTAAAGAAAAGCTTGTGAATTAATCAGTTCAAATATTTGTAAGACTTCTTGCTTGTTTTCAAGCGGGCAGCCCTCCTGCACCAACAGTTCTGAAGCTGGATGGCTCATCAGTTTATTTTTCATCACTGGAACTATAACGGTCAAGCAATTTTTAACAAATAAGCAAACAGCAAAGCAGTGTAGTAAAAGTTAAATATTCCTGACCCAAGTGCATATCACATCAGCATCCAGACAGATATCTTTAGTAATCTCTGCCAGCACAACATGTTTGCTGCTCTGAGTGAAAAGATTTACTTAAACAGGGTAGACGAGTTGCAGGGGGGGAGAAAGCTGCCTGATTAAACATATTACTGGCAGAAAGCTGGCAGTATGAGCAGACCAAACTTGCAGTAGAGGGAAGTTCACCTTCTAAGGTCATCCAAAAATTTATTAGAAGAGTGCATAGAACAAGTGCACTGAATAGAAACAGACGGAAAGTGCCAGAGATTACTGAGGAGAGATGGAAGAGCGAAAAGAGAAGGGGAGGGGGTAGGTGGGAAGCAAACAGTTGTTATGGTACTGTCTCCAAGCAAGGAGAGTGGATCTCATGTTCTTTTTGGTGGTCTTATTAACTGGAACAAAGAACATCAGGGTTTTGGGATTTTTTTTATATGTAGCTTTTAAAGATCCTTTCCTCCATAAAACAATTTTCAAAGGTACTTGACGCGGCCATTTTGCAAGAATGGGCACAAGATATTCTCTTACAATTTGTAAAACTGCTGCTAAGTATGAACAACTAACTACCCTTCTAGTTTAATTGAGTTTCAGGAACTACCTCAGCCTCTCCAGCTCAGTGCACTGATATTGCAGTGGTTTCTTTTGCAGTTCATGCCCTGCATTAACACCTCTAAGCTAGATCATGGCATTCAGATCAATGTATGGCTGAGGTTACAGAGTCAAAGAGAATTTAAATCCAGGACCTCTCCTCTCCTCTCCTTCCACTACAGCTTTAGAGTACAGTAAGATGCAGGAACACATCATTTGAAAGAAGCATCTATACCTTCAGGCTGACAGTGTTCAGATTATAGTGTTCAAGTCAGAGTTACCTTTAAAATCAGTTATACATATATAAATCTGGAATAAAGCACCAAATCTCCTCTTAGATTTCAGAAGAGAGAGCTGGGTAGAAAGTACACTTTGAGAAGCTCGGAAGTAGTAGAAGAAAGCCACAAAGGCCACAGAAAGTATAACACTTCTATTGTTACCACATAAAAAGCTACTTCCACAACTACAAGAATGCCATAGCTTGCTCTTGCTCCAGGCTTCTCCAGGATGTGGGTTCCAGAGATCTGAACCCTCCTGGGTAAATGCCCAACTAACCATGTAGACAGATACAAGTCCTCTCTCAAGCAAGCTCTTGTTGGAATCCCATACAGAGGATGTTGACCAGACAGCAGTGCCTCTCTCTCTTGTGTGTATTCCATCCATCACTAATCTCAGATCCTTCCTTGTATGATTCGCTCTAAGGAAAGAAACTTTTCTTCTGCATCCCATGAATACTTGGGTGCCCAAGGCAGGAAGAAGCCATCACAAGCCTTACTTATCTTAAATAATCATTCAGCACGTTGTAGAACATCCTGTTATGTCCAGGCCAGTGTGAGCCAGGAGATCTCCAGTCAGAGTGCATCATTTCTGCTGTCCAGTCATGCATTTCCTAAAGTAGGCTGCTGTAATCAGAGAAAAAAACACTGCTGCCTTTCTAGTTTCAAAGCATACCCAGTGCTATCTCCAAACACATACCCTTTTCCCATTTTTGCTACCCACAACTCCATGGCAGCAGATTATCTGTTTAAGATGCATTAGTGAAAAGGAAGATGTCTTAGAAGGAAAAATAAAAATAAAAATATAGTGCTGTGAAGTTTCCCACAGACATCACTGACAGCTTCAAACAAAACTAATGCAAGAAGCCAAAGAAGTAACTAAATAATATCTTCTCTTATGGAGAGAATGGGTTTTGATTCCCCAAAACTGTATTAAATCCTGTATGTGTTTGCACTGTGGTATGATGAAGTGCTCTTCCCCCTTAATGTTTGAAAGGGAACGTACTCCAAAGGCACGCTAGCTACATTACATGGCCACATCAGCACTCCTGCAATCTTGAGAGCATCCTACTTTGATCTCAGAAGCTGATTGTTGGAGCCCCACAGAGCAGAAAGATAGCACAGGAGGGTCTTTTCACTGATATACACATAAGGAAAAACGTAAGAGATTCCTGCGAAATTGCTTTAGTTTAGAATTTTTCTCAAGTGTTTCATTTCAACTATAAATAAATCTCATGACAAAGATGTAGTTGACAAAGTGTGCAATTTATCATCTGTGAGCACATTTCAGAGGACTTGTCTCAAAGCTGACATGCTGTGTCGACTGTGGAATATGACTATTTTCATATCTGCCATGACAAACGCAAGCAAAAGTATCTGGCATGATGCAAAGAAAACCCACAAAGAACATTCTCAGCTGGCTCTGCTGCTCTGGCCTTCTCTGTGATAACAGACAACCTCGTGGAGCCACATAAATGGTTCCAGAGTAAATGGAGAAAGCGTTGCTTCTCTGGCTCACTCCCTACCATGCTTTTACCATGACTTCTAAAGTCATGGAAGCGCCCTGTTAAATAGATTGGACTTCTTCCCCACTTATAAATATATGACAGACATCCAAGTGACCATTAACATATATGTAGACAACCACTGAAATCAACAAACCAACATACACAAAAATGAAAGCATCTGATTCCCAGGTTCTTGCTCCCTTTCACAGCGTCTTTCTCCTGGGAACCATTTCTAGGAAGAATGAAACATAATGTTTTACAGCAGGTCGCTTACATTAAAACATCCATATCCTTCCCCATCTCAAGACAGCAGACTTCTGAGGATACATCCAGGTTTACTCCACTAGCACCAGCACAACTGAAAGAAGTAACTGACTTCATTGGCTAAAATCCAACATAACATGTCAAGGGCTGTCAGTGATTTAAGGTCACAGCACCTGGGAGGTGACCTGAGGTACCCAACCTCAGAAAGTGGGTGGTGACTATTATAGGATGGGGTTCTAGCTTCAGCCCACTTGAATGTTGGCTTCAGTGACTATATGGTGCTGAACACATTTGGATTTTCATGGAGAAGTTTTTTTTTCTTCATCTTTGTGCTCTAAGAGGCTGCCCATGTGCTGCAAGAGCAAATTCATTACCATAGATTAATGGTCAAGCAGTTTAAAGGTTGTCCTGTCACTCCAAGCCACTTTCCAACTCTATTTGCACAGGTATAAATCCAAAGTGATGAGTCTGACTCCAGCAGAAGCCTCTGGATTTGAACTGGGATAAATGATGGCAGACCTTAGCCCCTTTTTCTTTTTTCTTTTTTTCCTTTTTTTTTTTAATTTTACAATTTTCAGAATAAACTAAAGCAACAGCAGATATCAGTTCTTACAAAATAAGACCCTGCTCAATATTTGCCCAATTTTTTTTTTATGCTTCCTGTAGTACCAGCTTCTCTTACACAGGCAGCACATACTCCTGCAAATGGTAACAGCAACAGCCTCATACTCTAGTGGACATGCCACCAGAGGGCAATGAAATACATCAACTGTGTCAGCATCCTCTGGACAGAGCTTTTTAGCCCCAATGTGGGAGATGAAAAGCTCCTGTGTTAGCCATAAACACACTTAGCAGCTGCCATGAGAAGACCTGGATCCATTTTAAGAGCAGATCCAGTCTGCGCTCCTGCCCAACATCAACAAGAGGGTCAGGTGGCAACTTCTTTTCTTGTGCTGGTCAAACTTTGCAAAGCTAGCAGCTTCCATAGCTGTACGAGACAAAAATTTACCAGTGACCTTAGAGTCTGAGGCAAGTACTTCCACTGGAGAAACCATACCTAAAGTTGTCAATGTTCTATTGACCTCACGCTGATTCACACTCCTGCACCTCCATACAGCTCAGGCAAAGGAAGATCTGAGTTCTGCCTGAGCAGAACCCTTGCCAACCGGGAAATGGCTCATTCAGATTAATGTGATGTCACTTGGGAGGAAAGCATGACGTTCTTTGGCATGTGCTAAGCTGTCATGGAGTAGTGTTCACTTTTGGGGGGTTGTTTTCACTCTCCTGTGCCAGATTATTTGAAATCTGGTCAGAGACTAAGAATTGCTATACATTTTTTAAGTGCTAGGAGATTATGCATAGAAATATCTAATATGCCTCTGGTTTCAAACCACCTTCCAGCACTTTATAATTCTGAAAAGCAAGACATGATCATTGATTGACTACAGCTCAAAACTGAATCTTGCATTTGTGAGTGACTAGTCTTCTCATGACACCATTTAATCACCTTCCTTGGGCACCTGAAGATTGGCACATGGCCTGGGATTTTAAGCACCAGATACAGGATTTGAGTGTCCTAGGTAAATTCAAATTGGCCTAATCCAGAAGCTAATTACTTCCATTTATATGACGAGAGAACTCTGAATCAGCTGCCTGTTTTGACAGTCTATATATTCAGAAGGTGATTGGGTAGAATGTGCACAGAGGTGGCCTGGTATGAGAACATGTGTCCTACAGACATGTGTATGACCTGAGTAGCTAGCTGATAGCTCTTCAGCTCTGCTGGTCTCAGCTCTGGATTACACCAGAACAAGCTCAGAATCAGGCCTTCAGCACCCAGGTATGGACAAAGTCTTTCTTGTTTTCCTTGCCACTAATCTGGAGTCTGATCAGGGAAGGTGTTGAAGTCCATGAGAAACAAAGTGATTTCATAACTTTCTAGAATCAATATCTCAATCACATTAAAAATACTTCATTAATACAAAACCAAGGAATGAAGGTAAATTTACCATAATTAGAGCTTTAAAAAGCAAGTATGCTGCCTGCTAGACAGTACCAACCAGAGCGACTTTTGTCCAGGCATGAGTCAGAAGGTTTGATTAACTTACAACACTACTATACTGGCATTAATGATCGATACCTCGAAGACTGGTACCAGGGTGGAGTTTGCATGCTTGCCAATGAATAAGCACAACTCCAATAGGTACAAAAACAGAGTTCAAAAAAGTCTGAGAAAAATGAAGAGTTCAGTAAAGTCTAAGAGTGAAATCCAGGACAGGTCTTAGCAGAAGGGCCAGGATAAGGCTTCTTTAAAAAGCACAGAAGTAGTTGGGGCACCTACAAGATGAAGAGATTTAAGAAGTAGGTTTGGAGGGGAATGAGAAAATTACTGAGACTTCAGTTTGGAACAAGCTTCTGTAAATGTTGCTTTAACTATTAATTGCAGAGTAAAAGCCTATTAAATTCTTCTGGAAAGCAGTAGCACAAATCAGATCTGCTCCATGTGTATGTTGCTGATGAAGCAGCCTCCATAAGAAATGTTCCTCAGACTTTTGACAAATGAACTTTCTGTAGGTTGTGTGTTTGAACATGGAATGCCTATTGTTTCCATCTGCCTTTGGCTCCTATGGTTCCTTGGGGGCTTAATACAGAGATAGACATGTAGAAGAAAGGAGGGTTTATGGGGTGGCAAAAGCACTTTCTAGGAAAATGCACTAGGAGGAGAAAAAGGAGGAAAAAAAAAAACCAAAACCAACTCCCAACCAACCACTGGTTTCTACAGAAATGAAACCACTGCAGAAGAAAAATGCCTTTTTTAAAAGCGCATACATTTTTCATGGAGTGGGCCTAAAGCACTTATTTATATTTCATCTCTGCATGATATGGTTTTGCTCATGTAATTCTGTTTAGTACATGGCAATTTTTGTTTCAAATGTCCCTGTGCTGAAACATATTCTCTAAAGTGTCCTGGAGCTGCTGGTATTGTGAATGTTCCCTAAATGACTCATTCGAATTTTTAAGGACAACTCAGCTTAGAAATACAATATTCTGTTTTTCAATTATTTTGATTTTAAGGTTTTTTAGTTTGGGGTGCAAAGAAGAAAGATGGAGAACAACAGATACTATTTTAATACAGTCACACAGTTGCTGCGGGTTTCTACTTGACGGGATGAAGGCAGACATGTGCAAGTGGCATGACTTCTCCTGGTATGAAGGCAATTCATAATCACTCTCTATACCACCTACAAAGAGATCTCCTGCTGCGGCCAATCTCTAATGCCCAGGCCAACTGCACAGGGACACAACCACCAGCCCAGGCTTATCAAAAGGCTTGAAGTGACCACAACTCTTTGTCTCTTCCCCAGAGGGACACTCTTATGTCCAACAGACCTTGCAGCCAGAAAGCATCTTCTTATTTCAAGACTGAACGTCACCTTCTGTCAGCCAGGTGGAAAAGTCTCTATCAGGTGGCTTCAGACTGGCCTCTCAGCCTGCTCTTCAATTAGCTGAATAATCTGAATTTTTTAAGCCCCTCATGCTGATGCTTTTTTTCCAGTTATTTTATATCCCAACTTGGGCAGAACAGGCCACATCATCCTAGGAGGAAGCTTACAACAGCACTAAATGTTTCTCTTTTCATGGATCACGTCAACTCTTTTTTTTACCACAGCACAGCAGCAAAAATTCAAGTTAAAGACATTATCTGTGATGCCACCTAAATTCTTCTGGAAGCCATTGCTTTCCAAAATGTGATTTACTTCATTCTCCTTTCCAATATATACTATTAACTATATTAAAAAAACACTGTTCTGTTGGAACAGAAACATTAAACTAGGTCATCACTCTTTACTTGGCCTTACTGTTTACTTCCTCACTAATTTTCACATCAGACTTGACCAGCAAATGTTATATCACTGACTAAATGGCTGATCAAGATTTGCCTGCCCTACTCTGCCAGTGTATGGAGAATAAATTAACAGTAAAAGTACCTGAAAGAGCCTAAATGAATTATAGGGAGAGGATGCTTCCTACAGGGACTGTCACAACTGGAAGCAGAGAAAGATCATCGAATTAGTATTTTAGGCAGTGGGTAAGGTATCAAGCTGAAGAATTTTTCTTTGCTCATGCAGAGAAAAAAAAAAAATATATACCCAGAGATATTTTTGCTCAGGGGATGTCAACTGCATTGCTGATTGAGGTGGAAAATCTGTAAAGGAGCCCCTTGTTAGAACTGTTGGCAGTGTATCATCCAGCGCTGGACAAGCTTTCTCTGCACCAGGCAGGGAATTTTTCATTTCATATATCATTCAGAACTTGCTGTAACCTTTCCAAAAGTCACATTGCATTGTCATATACTCCCATTAACACAAAGACCTTCACTTCATGAAAAAACTGGCTTCTCTAGAAGATGGGCATAGGGAGCAGACACTACAGGTGGCCTTTGCACAGTGAGACGCTCCATGGACACGCTCAGCCATGGAAATAGTGTTTCCACTGAAGATGAACTGCATCTCCTCAGCTTTCAGCACCTGACTTCTGCACAGGACTTTGTACCTGGGTGTTCAGCATCTTTCTAACATCATTCTCCACCATCAGCCTATCCCACACCAATTCTACTACTTACAACATTCCCAGACAAATTAAACGCAAGAGTTGCTTCCAACAAATAACAATTTTCTGAAACCTAAAGAAAGCTCAGCAATGTATCTTAAACTATTGGCTACAACCTTATCCCTAAGGAGAGGAAGGCCAGGTTGTATCAGATTTCCCTTCATAGGAAGGGGATCACTTTTCCCCTTAGCAGAAACACTACAAAGTAAGCCATGTCAGAAGGAAATGCTATACTGATGAAGACTTCATTTTTTAGATGAGTTATCAAAGGTCTGACCAATGGAATCACAATATCCAACAGTAATTTCTGCTCCAGAATTTACACATCAGCTCCAGGTTACTAGCCAAATACCAACCCATGCAGCAATCCTCTGTCACCTGAGGGAAAAAAAACTCTCGCTGCTGATTCTGTTGAATAAATTAGTTTTTACTGTTGTGCACCAGTGACACAACATTACACAGTTGCCACGCTCCATCCTAGAAGCAAGTCATGATTCGTGTGCGAACCCTCTTTGCACCACTATTAGACCAGCTCTTGAAATTCTTTGTGTTTCCTGTGGGATGAGACACAGGTGCTACAGAATAGGAGATTAATTATGCTGTTATTTAGACACAACCTTGCTGATTCTTCTACTGACTTCTACACCCAGTGTCACTGGAAAATCACTGCAACAAAGTAATAGAGCCCTGCGTCGGTCCGTACAAAAGAGTAGTTAAACTGAATTGAACTCATACGTAATATTAGTAGCTAAATATACAAACCATTCACTGTCCAGATTCACAGCAGACAAGAGCAAGGCTCACCTGGGTTTGGAGAAACTGGAAAAGGGGATTTTGAAATGTGGCTTTGGGCTTTTTGCCAATAGTAAATGAAACATCTGACAGGACACGCTACACGAATCCAGCGCTACGGGGCTGAATCTACCGCAGGTATAAGCTAGTTATTTTGCTTGCTGAAATCTAGCTTATGATGACAGTATTAATTTACCAATCTCATCTTGCTGCCTGCAAAAATGTCTTGATTATGCTACTTTTTTTTTCCTCTTTCAGAACTGCTTCCTTTCCACATCTCTGTGGAAGCAGTGTTGGAGCCCAAGAAAGCCAAAGACCAGGCAATGCTGAGGCGTGTTGGCTCTATTACTCTCCTATTCTTCACTCATGTAGTAGCTAAAACAGCACCTTCAGTGGCCAGGAAAGTCAGCACATCAGTGCTTCCAACTGCCATTATAGAGTAGGAAAATAAAATAAACAGAAGTCAAACTATGATTTCTAAATTTCCACACCTCCTATGTTTTTGCCCATTATTGCATCTACCTGAATCTGCTTGATAATCATCTTTTAAGGTCAAAGGAGAAAAAAAAAAAAAAGCAAAATCTAATTTGACCACTGTTTTCCTTTAATCTCTGCAGTTTCCACATGTCTGATCTTATCAAGGTACGAAAGTATTGCCCTGCTACAGAGGCAGAAGTCACCAAGGAAGCTGCCTGAACACTGGATATGCTTTTTTAGAATGCAAACAAGGAAAAGCTGATGGGAAAAGGGTCAGTTCAGCAACGTAAGCTGTGTAGCTTGTTAAATACACCACCACCACCCTCCACCCCAAAAACTTACATATTTAACTTAGATATTAGGTATCCATTCGTAATTAGGCAAAATGAGATTATATCCGTCACTAGATCAATATTTACACAAGGAATAGGTTAATTATAAATATCTAATGTTAAGAAAAGTTGTATAACTGTACACACTGTCAGTATTCAGTTATGACCCACAGGTAAATATTACAGCTTTAAATACTAATAACAAATATCACTGTTTTAATAGCTGATTTGTTAACTTCATGTGCAGTTCCTGAAATCCTAAACCCACTAATTGGCTATACAGTCCATGAAATACTGTGTTCAAAGAATAGCTCTAATAGCAAATTGCAAACAGGCTGACAGAGATACGTCAATGAAACCCAAAGAGGAAAAGAGAAGAGTAAAGCAAAGCAAAGTTACACCACTTTGAGCCTTGGTGGCCTGGCTACCAGCAACTCTTGGATCTTAACCTCAGCCCTGGGAAAGTGGATTGAATCACTTCACAAAAACTTTTCCTCGCTCTAAAGACGTGCAAAGTTTGGAGTTATAGTTATCGCCTGGGCCAAGCAGGTCACTGATGGGTGAGTGGTATTAAATGAGTGAGTGGGCACAAACTGGAACACCAGAAGTTCCAGACAAACTGAAGGAAAAACTTCTTTCCTGTGAGGGTGCCGGAGCCCTGGGACAGGCTGCCCAGAGAGGGTGTGGAGTCTCCATCTCTGGAGATGTTCAAACCCACCTGGACACTTTCCTGTGAAACCTGGTGTAGGGAACCTGCTTTGGCAGGGGTGTTGGACTGGATGATCTCCTGAGGCCCCTTCCAACCCCACCATTCTGGGATTAAATACCAACGCCAGTGGCACAAGGTGGTATAACGCTAAGACAGTTGAGCCCTTTCGAAAAGGACTCAACCATCTGAATGGGCAATCATATCCTGCTCTACGACTTTCCTCACACATTGTTCCCTTTTACTTTGATGACAAATTTGCTTGGAAAAGCACGCCGGGATTATAAACTCATTTATGCCTCTGTTTATTCTTTCAGGATGAAATCTTCTCTTGATGTTACTAATCACAACTAGCAACAACAACAATAATCATAGAATCATAGAATGGAAGGGACCTTAAAGCTCATCCAGTCCCAACCCCCCTGCCATCAGCAGGGACACCTTCCACTAGACCAGGTTGCTCAAAGCCTCATCCAACCTGGCCGTCAACACTTCCAGGGAGGGGGCATCTACAACTTCCTTGGGCAACCTGTTCCAGTGTCTGACCACCCTCACAGTGGGTGAACTTTCTAAAGATCACATATTATTTAGAGCAACAATGGTTTTCATATGCTTTCACCATGGGTCTCTCTGTTTTAGATTCCACTATGGAGTAAAATTTCTACTAGCAGCTCAGAAATGCCAACTGCATTCAAGACACAAGTAACTTCATCTGTTTGATGTGCTGCTCACCCCCCTAACTGCTGTGGTAATTTGCTTCTGGTATTTTTCTGTTGGAAATGCTTGTTGTTACCAAGAGCTAAGAAGAGTAGCTATGATTCCAGAAGCAACGGTGGCAAATCTCTCATGGGGCACTGTCCATGCTCTGGATGTTCATGGGGTGGGGGAAGGAAATCTTAAAGGTAGGAAGAGAGTTTCAGGAGAAAAAAAGTTAAAGCATTAAAGAGAAAACCTCCATCTTCATCATGGACAGAAGTTTTTTAATCTCTTCACTAATATTCTATATATTCTGTGACAACATTAAAAAAAAAAAAGTCTTAAGGCCATAGATCTAATCAGAAACTCCAAGAGCTGAGAGCTGATGGCACGCTGCACTTACTGTTTTGATGAGTTTACACTCCATGAAGAGGAAGGAAACATCCCCCTGCACAGCATATGGCATCACTACAGGAGATAGCAACAAGAAACGACCTTCAAGGGACCATCTGCCAGTTCTGCTCCAGTCACACCTCCTCCTTGCCCACAACATGACCCTTATACCAAGGAGACCAGCAAAGGATGCACATGGGAAACATCTTAAACAGTTAAAGCTCATGCTAGGCTTGCATCATTCACTTCACCTTCGTTAGAGTTTTTCATATCAAACGCCAAGAACATTTGACCTTTCACACTGTTGTCCAGGAGCATCTGAACATACCACTGAAACAATGGCCCAGAGGTGGTTATCCATTCCTCAGTCCTTCCACGTCTTCCAACATTGTTTCAAAGAATAACAAAGGAAGGAAACTGTTAAGACAAAACGGGATCTTTATGGCAGATGGTACCACAGGATAAATGGCTGTCAGTCTGCTGTAAAAAATTCATCGTTGTCAAGCGTGGTGCCCCAGTCATCTCAACAGAAGCACATGAAACTACAAAAAATGTAACATTTGTCACACAAATACCACATACATCATGGGGCTTTCTTTTTTAACCCAAGCTAGGCACAAGAACATGATTTACAGAGTCAAGCAAGACTTAATGATGCACAGGAACAACATCCCTTGAACACACAGCCCTGTGCAGGCTGGCTGATCCTTGAAGGAGTGGAATGGACAGGACCCTTGTTCTGTTTCTCTCCTAAGCCCCCAGCATGGCACCCAGTGCACATCATGTTTCCTGCACATTTAGAACACCCATTAAGCATGGCCTAGAGAAAAAGTGAAAAAAGTAGAAAAGCAACTGGGACTCACAAAACACCAAGGGGCCTAGAAGAAAGCTGGGGATGGACTTTTTATAAGGGCAGTTAATGACAGAACAAGGGGAAATGGGTTTAAGCTGAAAGAGGGGAGGTTTAGATTAGATATTAGGAAGAAATTCTTTGCTGTGAGGATGGTGAGACACTGGAACAGGTTGCCCAGAGAAGCTGTGGCTGCTCCTCCCTGGAAGCGTTCAAGGCCAGGCTGGATGAGGCTTTGAGCAACCTGGTTTAGTGGAAGGTGTCCCTGCTGATGGCAGGGGGGTTGGAACTGGATGAGCTTTAAGGTCCCTTCCATCCCAAACCATTCTGATTCTGTGATAAAAGCCCACAACTCCTAGCTCAAAGCCTGGGACAGTGCAGCTCATGCCCCACCCCTCTACCACCGTGTCAAATCTCTTTGTTTGGGGTTATATGGGAAGTGGTGGGGACAGAAGCAGACACGTTCCTGAATACCAACCTCGTGATACAGCTGCATTTCCCTTCTACAGCTCTGAACAGCCAAACAAGGAACAGCACGAGTTGATGCACCAAGGAAAATCCAGGTAAAGAACTGTATACACAGAGTCACTTGTTCCCCATGTTTGTCTCCTCAGTAACTGTACAGAGACCACAGACTGCCTGACCTGGAAGGGTGGCTTGAATCACCTATTAATCTCCTGCCAGAAAAGGTCCCTTAATCCATTTTAGGTGTAGTTTTGTAACACAGAATACATCCTTAGAGGTCTCCTTCCTCTCTGTCTCCTACAATATATACAGGGCTGTTACAGCTCCCAGCTTGAGGGTACGGCTATTTAGCTCAATATAATGTAATTGTTTTAATCTCCTGAGTTTCTGGCCACTGTTGCTCGTGCACACCAAGCCACAACGAGGAAGGTTTCCCTAAGAGCTATAATAGACATGGGATAGGATCAGCCCAAAGCATCTAGGTTGCCCAAGGAAGTTGTAGATGCCCCCTCCCTGGAAGTGTTGAAGGCCAGGTTGGATGAGGCTTTGAGCAACCTGGTCTAGTGGAAGGTGTCCCTGCTGCTGGCAGGGGGGTTGGGACTGGATGAGCTTTAAGGTCCCTTCCAACCCAAACCATTCTATGATTCTATGATCTCTGACACTGCCTTCCATCCACCCTGGGCAAACGTCACCCTGAACAACAAGCATGGCTGGGCTGCCAGTGCTGTTCCAACCCGGAGAAATAGCAGGTAGAGCTGAGATATGGGATCAGTATTGCATCTATTAAAATAAGAAGTGCTTGCACCCATTAAATTAAGAAGTGGTTGTGCAAGTTTGTGAGAGGAGTTGGGCATAAACAGTCCATGCCCTCCCCCCCCTTTTTTTTTTCTCTTGTCACTTCTCTCTCATTTCTGCTCGTTTTACCCACATTACAGCTGTAGCTATAGAAATGACAGGCTGTGCCCCAGCATCATATGACAGATCTTCTTACATCAGCTCTGAAAAACGGAGATGCTGTCAACTGTCTGGTTCTCCTCACACTCCCTGTCAGCATCAGCGCGTTCGGGCAGCGTGTCACAGTCATCTGAACAAGACGAATACAGCCCTGTGAACATCAGCTTGGGAACCAAGTCAATCAAACATGTGACCACAACCACACAGAAGTATTTGTGCTGAGAAATTGCCACAGAGAAAAGGCTTCCAGTGCTGCTCTGCTATGTACTGCCACTGGTAGTTTGTAATTAAAATATCTGCTCAAGCTAGTCTAAAAAACAAAGAGAGATAATTTTTTTTAATGATTAGGCTTTTTATACAGAAGCTTGTAAATAAAATCTCAGCAGCCCCTGAGGTTGAAGACAACCTTGACATGGACTCGAGCTGTCAGGGAGCAGTCTTGCTGTTCCTAATCTCACTGGACTAATCTCACTGACAGACTCCCACAGTGAAGCAAGGGGATGGATTCTCCTGTGCTACCCACACAAGCCTCTAACTGAGGTGGGTCGGAGAAGACAACGCTGTCTCCTTTCCCCTGCTGTTCAGTAGAGTTAATCCAGAAAGGAGATGAAATTAAAGGGACCAAAGAAGAAGCTGCTGTCATTTAATTTTCATTTGGAAAAGTAGAAATGGCAACGGGTTGTGCCATTGTTTGGTGCAACTTTGTTCATGGGACAACATGACTATGCACTACCTTCTTTCCTACCATCCCCTCTCTCCAGGCTCCTGGGCTGTGCATCTCCACAGTCCATGGAAGGCTGGGCACTCCTTACTGAGGCACCTTGAAATAAAGAGGCCTTTCCCATATGACAAGAAGCTGCACAGTGAAAAATGGCGTAGGGCATGAAACAGGAAAATAAATGTTTCTTCTGTATTTCATCAGACAATATCCATAGCTTTTCCTCCTTCTCATCTTCCCTCCCTCTGTCCCTAAAATTTTCCTCTGAAAAATGTCTGCAGGTCTTTCTGTGTCCCTCTTCCAAAATGCCTGTATGCTGTTGCCTGCTACAGGTTGGTCCCAGAGCTGCAACCACTACACAAACAAGGAGGAAAACATTAACCCATCGTGGCTGTGCTGGAACTGGTTTCAACATCAACAAACTAAGGCAGTGGTCTGAGAAAACAACAGAAATGCCTTTGGCGGTGCAGTGATAAAAAGCAGCATTCACTCGGCTAAAGTGGCATTTATGGGCACATTTTTGAGCACTGTCCCAAAATAAAAAATGTGCAGAACATTCAGATGAGTATAATAAAAACACCAGTAAAAATGCCAAACCAGCAATGACCTTGCAGCAGTCAGAGAACTGTCCTGTTCCAAGAGAAGAGGAACTTCAGCTCAGACAAAAGAAGGCTGTTTCAGCTGTGTTGGGAGGTTCTCCAACCAGAAGATCCATTTGAATTGTCAGTGGAAGTCTGGATTCTCTCCAGCAGCTAACACAAATATAGAATCTCTTTCTGGGGTGGAGAACCTCTGCTACATGATCATGCTACCTACAGCACAGACGTAGGGATTGCCCGAGGAAGTTGTGGATGTCCCTTCCCTGGAAGTGTTGAAGGCCAGGTTGGATGAGGCTTTGAGCAACCTGGTCTAGTGGAAGGTGTCCCTGCTGCTGGCAGGGGGGCTGGAACTGGATGAGCTTTAAGGTCCCTTCCAATCCAAACCATTCTATGATTCTATGATTACGGCTATTAAAACTTCAGAACAAGCTATGTTCAAAGAACTAAGTCTTCAGCACCTAGAAAATTGGACTTTTATTTGCAATAAGGTGCAGTTACCTGACATATTGTCAAGTTGATGGATATATTTTAAGTCAGATATCATTCTAAAACGCAGGCTCTCTGCTGCCAGCATCTGAGTAATGTGCTGGCTCGTTAACAGATCTCCTTGTACGAGAAGAGGTAGAAGATTATCCATGAGCTCACGTCTTCTAACCAAAAAGACACATTATTCTTGCTGTGCTCAAAGTTCTGAATGGTCATTTACAGTAAAGGCAACAGTTTTTGCTGGAAAACAAGTAACATGCCAAGAATTATTTAAAAAAACGAAAAAAAAGAAGAAAAAAAAAGCGAAGCAGATCTATTGCAAATCTCCAAAAGATGAAGCTTTGTCAAGGAACAAACTTAAGAGACACCGTAACTTGATCATCCATCCCATAGCTCAAGAGTGCTGCTACTCCTTTGGCTTGTACCAAGAGGAATACAGAAACGTGACAGTGGTACAAGGGCCAGAAGACAACATGACCTTTTTTTTTTTTCTTTTGAGGGAAGGAGATTGAAGAGGGAAGGGGGAGAGGGAAAGAAAGCTATAAAATGTGATACAGTGCCAAGTAATGCAGTATTAAGATGAGCTGACAATACTAGAGCAGATATAATTCCTGGCCCTATTTGATGGCGCTTATTCACTGTGTTCATCACTTCTTATCCAAGCTGTCAGGAAAATTGTAGCACTTACCATACACAGGCTTAACAAAAAACACACCTTTGAAAACTGTGTTAAACAAACTGAGATAATTCAGACAGAGTTGCTAAACTCACAGGAAACGGGTTTGTTTTCTGACCAACGAGCCAAAATCTTTTAAGATTTTTTTCCTTGACAGGCACTTCTCATATAACCATTGCTTACGTTCTTGTCACGAAGCTTTCTCAGATCTCAGTCTTATGGTGCCATTGCCAAGAAAATAAACAACTTCAGTTTCTTCCAACTCTGAAGTGATAACTGGTGGGTCAAACAGAATCTAGTGGGTCACCCATGTGCCACGTCACCACTCTAGTCAATAAGAAGCAACACCTAATAGACAAAAAAAAAAACATTTGGGACATTTGTGCATGTTATTTTAAATTACCATTGCATGTAAAGCATTGTGTGGAACTGAGCTCTGGGATACCACTGTGATATCAGGGCAAGACTGGAGCCAGTCTCAACTGTCAGAACTACACTAGACCAACAAAAAACCAATACCCAGTATGGAGTCTGATCACATTTGTTTGACAGCTGCAGGCAGAGAACGTGCCTCTCTCATCATTTACATCCCTACATGGCAACTAGAATTCTGTCAACATCAGTGGAGTCAGACCAACCTACAGCCACAGTAAGGGAGACGAGAACCAGGCTGCCTCCCATATTACTTGGATAAAATAAGTAGAGCTGGGCAAACGGTGAACTAATTCAGAAATAAGTCATTAAATCAGTTAGTTCTGCTATTATTCACTGAGTTGTACGCAGATAATTACCGGGTCACTCGCAAAATACTTTTGGCTCACGATGATTTCACAAATTTTAACCATTATTTCTTTCTTCAAAAAAAAGCTTCAGTCACCCAATGAGGAAATGGGGGGCGGGGGGGAAACCCAAACATATGAACTGGATAATCCATTATATATATCAGAAGCATTGCCTAGCTGAGAGGAACCTATCATGAATAATCTATAGACCAAAACAGATGCACCTAACACTTAAAACCAACGCAGTGGTTTGCAAACCACAGAAAGGAGGTTGTTTACTGCATAATTTACTTGCAACAAATAATTCAGGATGCTGATTTCTTTCCTAGAGCATGTTTAAAATACTGTATAGTTTGATATTAGCAAAATCATAAAGAATTAAAACCACAAATTAATTAGATATACTTTAGAATAGCTCAAATAATTTGAAGATTTACTTCAGAGCTAATAAGGAAAAAGAGTAAGATTAACGAAAATTCTATTAATAAATTTTGGATAATAGAGAAGTGATATTCATCACAGCATCAACAAACTCATAGATTTGCCAAGAACATAATTATAATTGTGGGAAAAAAAAAAAAAAAAAGAGAGGTCACTACTCTCCACCAGCCTCAAAACATCATCAGGCACTTTGCTACATGCACAAGAGCATCCTGAGTACAACCTTTAATAAGGTACTTTCAGTAATTAACATGTTATCAAGAGACAGTGTCAGGGAAAAGACAGTATTGAAAAAATCTAAATTACTGCATCCCCACTACGAATAAAATAGGGCTTTACTCTTTCAAGGCTGTATTTTTGACACCTCCAGTTGTTACTTTCTCAAATGATAAAGATTAATCACAATTAGGTGTCATTGGTCCTTGAATTGGAGACTCCTCATGAGAAATAAAAGCTTAAAGGACATCAGGCGAATAATTGGGACATTTTCTCCATGGAATTCTTACCACCTTTTGAAATTTTTTGAAATTTTTCCACTCTAACGTCCAAATCTGGGTCTTCCCTTAATGACTCAGCTGCCTAGAAAATGGCCACTCTGCTTAGTTTCATCATTAATTAGCTCCTTAGAAAGCTTATTTATTTATTTATTTATTTAGAACCTGAATTAACAGAGTTGCTGGAGATGGAATTTCCAGTATCATGGAGCTGTCAAACCCCTTCCCTACCCCCTCCCTCTTTAAAACCTACAATATGGCCTGGACTTCAGTTTCTACTAAAACTTTTTCTCAATAAGAGGAGTAAAAAAAATATGGTGAAAGTATGTTCCAAGTCAGATCATTATAATCTGCTTCTCTCTGTTTTTCTCTTATCTCAGTTTACAACATTTGTTGAACTTTGTGTCTGAAGCTCAGGGGCAGTTGGGGATGACCATTAAAGGGAGTTGTATTAAACTACAAACAAGCAGCTGAAAATGTTAGGAGTGGACTGAAGACTTAACCCTGCAGCATCCTACTCAGGTAAGCAGTTCCTAATAACATAATTTAACTTCATGTAAAATGTCACATGAGGAACAGCTTCCACGACACTGCGTGGAATGTTTTCTGATGAAAACCAGGTGTGCAAATGGTCTTTTGTGTGTTTTCACTGTAGTTAATCAAGGGGAGTAATTTTCAAGGACAGAAATGGCAAGTTAAGTGTCTGGTGCCCAACAACCATCCTCAAAATATTGAGGGTGGTGAGACAGTGGCACAGGCTGCCCAGAGAAGCTGTGGCTGCTCCTCCCTGGAAGTGTTCTCGGCCAGGCTGGATGAGGCTTTGAGCAACCTGGTCTAGTGGAAGGTGTCCCTGCTGATGGCAGGGGGGTTGGGACTGGATGAGCTTTAAGGTCCCTTCCAACCCAAACCATTCTATGATTCTATATGCTTAACCTCCTAAATGAAGGCTTCTGTCAAGGGTTTGCTCACATGCAAACATGAGAAGGCAGGGGACAAGGACATGCTAAAGCATTTCCCTCATTCAGGGCTTGGATGAATAGACAAATCTTCTGACTTTTTTCAAATCTCCTATCGCTCCGCTCTGACTCTGAAACACTCAGTGATTTAATGTACATGTTACGTACATCATGTTTCACGTTATCTGCTGACAAGTACCTCTTGTACTTTTGGCCTAGCCTCTTCTGCTAGCCTGGATCTTTTTACAGTTTCAGAAAAATTCTGGAAATGTGCTTGTCTTCTCCTACTTTTTTCAATATATATTTTTATTTTAAGTTCAAGTTTTTCATGCTTACCTCCATGCTATGTCCCCTTGGGATATATGAGTCATACCCACAGCAATGAGCGGCTGTAAAGAATGCAGTGACATGGAACCATAAGAAAATACAAAAGCCACATGTTTGAAAACTGTACTTGGAAACAGCCAGCTTTCAGGAAAGCATGACAATAGTCTCAAACATCTACCTGATTCCAATCGGTAGTTTTGTAAGGAATGTGAGATTATGGTCTAAATCTCCTTTAATGTTGTCTGGACCCAAGCATAATCATCTCTTAGACATATCTATGGACCCACATAGAGAGCTTTGTATACACAGGGAGAAATAAAACACAAAGGGA
>NW_010313074.1:40560-42718 GCF_000700745.2 Antrostomus carolinensis
ACATGCATTAATCATTAGCAAGCCATTCTACATTCATCACTAACAGGAAGGCTCAGCATTCAAACAATTTTTGGTGACAGTGTTAATTGCCTGATCTTGAGGCGGATCTTCCTTCCCACTGAAGTCAAGACAACAACTTCTACTAACTTTTACAGGAACCCTACCCATTTTGCCAGACATACACCCCTTCGTGGCAGTTGAAGAGCTACCCCATCATCCTTCCTCCATTTCCAAATAAATTATCTCCTAGGCCTCTTCTTTCTTTTTTCATCATGACATCTGCACACTCATCTTTTTAGCCACTGTTTTAGCCCACAGCAATTGCTTCATCACTGAAGCTGCTGAGAACATCACCAGGTTTTCTCCGTAAATCATTTCACTATTTGCTCTTAAGTGCAAATCTAAGGTCTGACCTGAACACACACACACATTGAATGTTCACCTGCCACTAAAATCACTACTTTGAATAGTGTGGCAGACTAAAAATAACACACATTTCCACCAGGAAGCCTGGGTAGGATAAGGATAGTACGTCATAGGAAATACCTAAAATACACCACCTCTCTGTCATCATAGCAGGTGATATCTACTACATCATGTCTTTATGTAAGAGAATGTCTTGCTTTGCTTTACCCATCAGATTACTGATTTCAGAGGCTGAAAAGCTTCTGGTGGAATAAGGATAAATGAACCATCACCTCCTCCAATAGACACCAACTTGTACAGGAAGGTTCTCATGGGAAGTTGCAAACCCACAAGCATCTCGGTCCAGGCCAAATCGAGACGTTCACAAAAGCCTGGGGTTCACTACAATCCAGAGCTTGTAGAAGAGCTACTTCTGTGAGATAGTGGCTTAGATAGACTTGGAAAACAGCTGATAACAGTCAGCTGGATCCATGTGACTCAGATATTAAAATGTGTTTCTTTAAAGATATTACACCACACACATCAGCAAGTAAAGCAGTCACACAACTCAACGCGGCGTCACAGAGAAGGTTTTCCCTTCCCACACGCACAGTACACGTCTATCATTAAAATAGTCCCCACAACATTTTTGTCACTGAAACAGCATTACTGGAAAATTATGTCACTAATTCTTTTTTCTTTTTATCTTTCAGAAGAAATGCTTCCCCATTATTTCATTTAAAATGTTCACATCACTCCGAAGCAATTTTCAAAATCACTGCCATTTGTATTTCACCAGCAGCACTCCTTTCGTAGCCTTCACTGAACAAGAATGTACCCCTGCTGTTTTCTGTGAATTGGCATTTTCAAAAGTTATTTTGAAAATTATTCAAAAATTGGTTTCAGTCTAGTTTTCAGTGAAACCAGCATAGAAAAGTTGATTGGAGATGGGTCCATTTCAAATGGTGCGTTTGTTTTGGGTTGTTTGGAACACAGAAAAAAAAAAAAAAAAAAAAAAAATCTTTCCTGTACTTTCTGATTGTCTCATTAAATCAATGATAATTTCTACCAAGAGCTCCTGAATGTTCTAATGGACTTCAATTCCCTTGACTTCAATGGGAGCAACACACTTCAGCATCTCACAGGAGGTAACTGGCACCACATGACTGGATTTTTCAAAGGACAGTTCCTCAAACTACCTTTGTCCTGAAAGAATTCAATTTAGTCAGCCCCAAGCCTGCCTGGTTCATACAATACTTGTTTACAATCAAGTGATTTCTCCCATTGTCTACTGCACAACTGTAAAAACCAGCTATTAAATGGCTGCCTCCTTAGTCCACAAGCTCTTTAACTTGCAAAATTGCTCATCTCTTTACTGGAATGTCACCAGAGCACTTGACCATTGCCTGTTAGGGAGTCTCTTTTAACTCTATCTAAAAGTTATAAGAGCAAACAAACAAAAAAAAGGCAGGTTTTGAAAAAAAAAAAAAAAATCTAATTATTGGTTGCACAATATAAAAGAGGTTTGGAAGAATTCAAGGCAAGTTAGAAGGTTCTGGATTTGAAACAATGACAACAACAATAAAAATCACAGAAACTGAATTGACTAAATCAATTTTCTTGTAAAAGTGTCACAATTACAGATGGTAACAATCTGCAAATAGCTGCAAAGAGAAAATAATTACAAAGGGATGAACATGTATTAATGCTCAATCGCACTGGATGTGTGGGAAAGTATATTCTGATGTATTCC
>NW_010313074.1:42728-51045 GCF_000700745.2 Antrostomus carolinensis
TCCTGCTGTTCTTAATTCATCATCCGACTGTCCTAAGCACCCATTTTTACAAACAAAAACATTGCCTCAGTTGATGAAATCCTTTATTTAGTAATCTGTAGGCTGAAACGTTGAAAATTGTTTCTAAATTCCTGGCTTCTGAATCTGTCTTCAAAGTTGTCTTTGTCTATGTTACTGTACAGATGCAGGTTTTAATCAAAGTTCATTGGATTTACCAATTTCTGTCAAACATCCTCCCATCGTTCCTTCCAAGGAAATATCTACTATTTTAGAACTTTCAAAGTTCTAAAGGAAATGCCACTTAATCCCCAATTTTTCCAAAATAAAGTGTCACACCAAAGACGCAAGGCAGGAAGAGAAAAACCTTGGAGAATTACACAAGCTGGGTGTTAGTATGGCTTAAGAAGCTGGAAAATAGCAGAGGAGATTTAGCCAAAAACCCAAAGTCAGAAGACTTCAGGCACCCATGACAGGCACCCACGTCCTTTTTTAGGCACTTGCAATTGAGCAGTGCTCCATCCACCAGTGCTCAGCTGCTGCATGAGACGATCAAGTACCTCGCTATCAAAAATGACCTGGGCTATCAGTATCCTCTGCCTTACGTGCTCACAATTACCCAGTATGGTCTAGAAATTAAACCCAAGCCCTTTGAGAAGTCCAATCCAGCAGATGTGTTAAAAATTCACCTATGCATCTTCAGGATCAGGCACCTTGCAGAGTAGAGCATCCTGTCTCAAAAGTACACGCCCTTGGCAGGAAGCAAACAGCCGTGCTCCATGTGGGTACCTGCATAAGCAGCCTGCAGGTAATTCCACGTAATTCTTTTGGAAAAGATCATGTATCACATTCACTCGCTTGGGTTAGACCTGCAATTCCATCCCTGTTAAATGCAGCCTTGGAAGAAGTGTGACAAATGAAGGGTTTTCACTCTTTTATAAATCACAAATGGCTAGTCTGATATATACATGCTCCTAAGTGCAGGGAGGGCATCTGCAATACCCTCTTCTTTTGTAATCCCATCAAGGTTCTAGGCTCAAAGGAAGTCCCTGATGTTTAGGAGATTTGAGAGCTGCCAGTATTGGTAGAACAGAAAGAAAGAGATGATGCGTGTTGACAGGAGGACAGGATGCACCACTCAGCAGCAATGAGTAACTGCAGCTTCTCATGTGAGGTGACACGGCTACTTAATGTCCCTTACCGAGATGATGACTTTTAACCTCCAATAAGCCCCAAACAAGGATAGACAAAGGTTTCCAGAAATGGAATCATACTAATGATATTATTGGGGCTGTTTGATATCTGTTCCTACAAATGATTGTAAAGAGGCCATGTCATAATACACAGAGTAACAGATGCACAAACATAGAATCCCACATTGGTCTGGATTGGAAGGGACCTTAAAGATCATCCAGTTCCAACCCCCCTGCCATAGGGGCCCCCTTCCACTAGACCGGGTTGCTCAAAGCCTCAGCCAACCTGGCCTTGAACACTTCCAGGGAGGAGCAGCCACAGCTTCTCTGGACAACCTGGGACACTGTCTCACCACCCTCACACCAGAGAATTTCTTGTTAATATCTCATCTAAACCTTCCCTCTCCCAGTTTAAAGCCATCACCCCTTGTTCTATCATTAACTGCCCCTACAAAAAGTCCCTCCACAGCCTTCCTGGAGCCCCTTCAGGTACTGGGAGGCCACTAGAAGGTCTCCCCGGAGCCTTCTCTTCTCCAGGCTGAACAGCCCCAACTCTCTCAGCCTGTCCTCACAGCAGAGCTGCTCCAGCCCTCACATCATCCTCGTGGCCTCCTCTGGACTTGTTCTAATTTGTCCATGTCTTTCTTGTGTTGGGGGCTTCAGAACTGGACACAGCACTCCAGGTGGGGTCTTACAAGAGCAGAGTAGAAGACCGATAAAAGCGTACAAATACACACACACACTTTATCATGTTTTTAGTTTTCTGCTCAGACCATAAGCTGATCTGCTTTAGACCACAGCCCAAATAGACTAACTGCATCAGGGACCCCACCAATGCTCCACTGAGCTCAGCCCTAAAGCTAGAAACTACAGGAGACATGTTCCTCACCATTCTCTCAGTGCTGTTTGCAAAACCTGGCACCATCACAAAGATAAACGACAGAACAAAACTTAGTATAAGAGCCAGGCTTGTGGAACACGCAGCAGAGCCCTTCAAGTGTCATGGTCAAAGCAAAGCAATTCCACCCTGAAGAAGTGGAACAATCTGAGTGTTGTGAAAAGACACATTCAGGGACGAAGTTTTGAGCACTCTCACAAATGCACTGCATGTTTTCCAGCTGTTCAGCCATTACAGGACTAAGACAGATGTTTAGAAGTGAAGAAGCTCAGCTTTCTTTCCAAGCAATATACATCCAGAAGGCCTGCTAAACACTGCCTGCCTTTATGTCACTGCCAAGCAGTCGTAATGAATGAAGCACTTCTCAGTCCCAGCTGAGATAAAAACATTATTGGTGAAGAAAAAGAAAGGTCCTTCTGTATTAAATAAACCAAAGCTTCTGCACTGCCAAACAGTCCTTTGGGGAGTTCGAGTGGAGCTTGAGAGACATGGCAGAGAACACAAAACTCCTTCTTCTTCTGCAGAAGCAAAAGGAGAGGGCTCTCCTCCTTTCTGGGCCTGAGAAAGTGGTGTTAGCCTCAGATCCCACATTGCCTCAGCTGGTGTTATAAAAGGTTCCATCTGCTTCAGCCACAGACTCGATTCTCTTCTGATGCTTCCTCTATGCAAGCACTCACACTGGTACTGAGGATGCGTGTTCATTACTGAAACTCTATTCAAAGGCAAAAAGCAATGACTGTTTTATTCTCAAAAGAATCCCAATGGATACATGCCCCCACCCTCACCATTACTTAAGTTTTTCCTCTGTATCATTTTGAGAAGATCAGATCATCCAGATAGACTCTTATCTCAATAGTCTAACTGAACTGAGATCTGGCTTTCTGAATATCAACAAAATGGGTTACAGGCAGAATATTATTTGCACCTACACCAGAGCATCAATAGCACAATGGTTGTTAATTTTCTCTAGGGTTTATGATCAAGTGTATGGACTACTGAACACAAGATCCAAGACTTTGGTTACATTCAGTTTATTTATAAATGGGTTTGTTTTGCTTGCATTAGGCAAAAGAATTTTCTTGTCAGAGGAAAGTTTTAGTTCCTGTAGCTGTTACTTGGGCAGAACTGTGCGTGGGTTGCTGGATCTGCCTACAAAAGCTAAATAGTTTTAGCCACTTCAAACACAAACTGTGAAGAGTTGTTAGATCCCAAATTGTAGCTGCAAAAGGCTCCTTAGCATCGTTTGCCTAAACTCTGAAGCATCTTAGCTATGTAAACACAACTTCTTCAGAAGATTAACACATGGATAACAAGTTCCTGTCATGATGAGCTCATAAATGGAGTTAAAAAACCAAACCAAACCAAAACAAAACAAAACAAAAGCAGCAGAACATTAGTCTCAGCAAAACTGTAGCTTAGGTTCCTGCTGTTATTTCCCAGCTGGCACTGGGCTTCTCAGCACAGTAATCCATCATATGTTTTCATTTTGTGATCAAACAGAAATCAACAGAAATATATGAAAACAAAATAAAATATTTTTTACAGATCAATTTTTTTTTAAAAAAAAAAAAAGATCAGTAATTGAGCTCACAGTTCCCTGAGGGATTTAATTGTTAATGTAAAATGAACATCAAGTTTACCCTTTCTTTAAGGAAAACTTAGATTGGATGTTTATGCCAGGCCTTGTAACACCTATGAAGCATACTCTTGATGTCAACAGCTATAACATGCCAGGGGTCTACATGTAAAATCCTTTGGTCTCTTAAGTAGGTGCATTGAGTAAGTCCCTTTTCAAGTAACTTGTCTGTAAAGTTCCACCTGAAACATTATTAATTTCTAGGTTTAAAAAAAACCAACCCAAACCAAATGTGAAACTTTCTGGTTATTTTTTCCACGTACTCTTCCCCATTGACCAATTTCCCAAGAGATATCACAAATATGGACGAAAGGGCTTTTAAACTGAAGCAAACAGAATTATTTAGTGAAAACTAAATAACAACACATGAGATCCTACTCTCTCAGTTAAGCAGCACGACGGATGTCTAAAGCTATGGAACAAGACCACATCTTTTTCAAAAACCCCAATGGTACAAAACTGGCAAAGCAATTTCAGCATCTATGGAAAAATGCTCAGTGAAACCAAGTCCAATGGAAAAAATAAGCTCTTGCATTTACAGGCTAATTCACTGTCCTGGTTTTGCTAGGATAGAGTTAATTTTCTTCTGAGTAGTTAGAATAGCTGTGTTTTGGTTTCAGTGTAAGACCTGTTATGAGAAGAACATTGATGAAATGATCACGTTCACCAAAGCAGGTTTTCCCCAGTGCCAGCTATTGGGAATTAACACTTGCATTCCCCAAAAGCTGCCTCTCTAGCACAATGCCTACTGACCAGCAAAAACACTCATCCTACTTATAGAACCATAGAATGGTTTGGGTTGGAAGGGACCTTAAAGATCATCCAGTTCCAATCCCCCTGCCAGCAGCAGGGACACCTTCCACTAGACCAGGTTGCTCAAAGCCTCATCCAGCCTGGCCGAGAACACTTCCAGGGAGGAGCAGCCACAGCTTCCCTGGGCAACCTGGGACACTGTCTCACCACCCTCACACCAAAGAATTTCTTCCTAATAACCAATCTAAACCCACCCTCTTGTAAGACCCTACGTGTCTTCTCTTCTTTCCTTAAAACCCAATTATCATGAACACACTAGCTGTTAAGTCAGGCTACCCTCCATTCTGGTAAGCATTTCTGTCTTGGTTTAGGTGAAAGAAGTTGCTACTTTTTTCCTAAAAATCAGAACACCAAGAAAGGTTACACAACACAACATGCACCACTGTACAGAACAAAGCTCAAATGTGCTGTTGCTGCATATACACGCAGTATATAAATAATACTGTATGTATATTCTCTATGTAAATAAAGTCAGTTGTTAGCCTTTACCCTTTCTTCCTCAGAGCAAGTAGAGAGCTCTCTTGACATCTAACCATTCTTACTCAGAGCCTGTGCATGAAAGAATGGTGAGGTGGCCTGTTCAGAAGATCATTTTTCTTACAGTTACTCATTTCCCCAGGCCAGCTATTCACAAAAGGTTTGGACCAGAAGTAGTCAGGCTGCTAGTGCCCTTGAAGAGTCAAACAGAACTAATGACAACACAGAATCCTGGAGTGTAACTCAAAATGCTTGCCTACTTTCCAGTGAATTGTGGAGAGGAGAGGAGAGGAGAGGAGAGGAGAGGAGAATTTAACCGAGTAGGACCAGAAGTAGTCAGGCTGCTAGTGCCCTTGAAGAGTCAAACAGAACTAATGACAACACAGAATCCTGGAGTGTAACTCAAAATGCTTGCCTACTTTCCAGTGAATTGAGGAGAGGAGAGGAGAGGAGAGGAGAGGAGAGGAGAGGAGAGGAGAATTTAACCAGGCAGGATTCCCTCTCCATAAACAATGGAACTAACATACCTATATGAGCCATTAGAATATCTGTAGACATTGAAATTTCTGGTTTCCAGCTGCTAAAAAGTTAACTTTTATTGTCGTGCAAGAAGTCATACTCATACCAACAAGTGCTGGCTACTGAATTATCTTCTGTTCAAGAAGGAAAGTTCCACTTGAACTTTCATCATTCTCAGGACCCTTCATTGTTTTTAAAGATTACTGTCAAGCAATGTTTGCGCTCAAAAAAACTACTTTCCTCTGCTCATGGTTGCTTAATTACTTACATATTACCTTAAGATAATCTTAAAACATTAGTAATCTTCTTTAAAGCAAAACCCTTTGGGTACAGAAACATAGAAAGACTCAGAGCAAGTTTTTCTTCCCAATCACTTGTACCTGTCTTGCTAAGTACAGTACGTCAACCAAGCCCACATCCTGGATTTAAATTTATAATGCTCAGCTCACCAGAGGGATTTACCTTTTCAGGCAGGAAAGAGGCCTGTTCAGATGCATCTTAATGCCTGAATCATTTTCAGAAAAAAAACCTGATTATGCAAATTAAGTTGAAGAGCATTAAGAAACGTATCTTGGAGTCTGGAGTTGTAGCAGGAGAAGATTGGTTTAGTGTGTTGTGCTTCGCTTTTTCAGTAGCTGAGCAATACCAGACACTGTGGACTTGCCAGCACTGGGCACTCAACACAGCGACAGAGCAGCCCCTGCTATTGATGTGAGAGCAATTTCATAGGTTTTTTTTCCTCTCTTCTTCCACTTCCTTTCCCTTCTCCTCTAAAACAGGAGAGCATTTGTTGGATTTGGATTATATACCCATAGTCTTACACTTAATCTTCTGGACGCTTAACACCACTCACAGGAAAACGTGTAATGTCCTCAAGAAGCTGTTTACCAAGCACAGCCACATTGAACCAGCATAATTAATGAATATTAATCCAGACAATAACTCAGCAGACAGTCAGGAATGCAGTGTCAGCACCCAGCAAGAGGAAAATGGGATGCCATTGTGTGTGCAAAGACGACAAACACTTTCATATTAAAGGAATTTAAGGAAATTAAAACAGGAAAGGCTGGGCAATTCAGTTGGAGGTAGATTTGCACACTTTCAGACTTCCATTTCTGGACCAAAATTTTACCTTTTTGGTTATAAAATAAAAAAAAAAAACCCAACTATGAGAGACCCTCATTTGGTGTTCTAGTAAGTCCTAAAAGGTACTAAAATGCAGCTTTCCAGATTTCTCAGTCAAGCAACGAGAAGCGATTAAACTCCACATTGCCCAAATCAGCAGCAGGTAAGTGTATAATTTCAGATACAGCACTGAAAGGAAGACTGGGAGAACAATCCATCTTCTCATGTCTCTGTGCTGGCTATGCTAAATCACAGGAGGAAACCAGAACCTGGGTTGTCTACCATACAGCCTCTCCAGTTCTTGCAGACTTATCCCTAGTCTCAGGGTATCTGTCTCTTATTTAAAAGTCTAGCTCTTTGGATTTACTGCTTAGATGTGACACTTGGTTTTATTTGGAGAGTTGCAGATGACTCTTCCCTGAGAAGGAAAGAAGCAATCCACTGCAAACACACACTGGAAACCTACTACCAAGGTCTGAACGTATCTCTCTGCTCTATATAAGAATTGTACTAAGCAGGTTAAAGCAAATTCAGACTTTTTCCACTATGCTGCTTTTCTAGAAGAAAAATAAATCATATTTTTGATAAAAGTTGTCTGCTTTTTTAGCTAAATTGACTATTCGGTATGCAACTATTCTGGAAAGTCATATATGTTGAGCTTTCACATAGGGAGTTATATAGTGGGTTTTGGGGGGGGTTTTTTGAGGACAAACATGAGAGACTATCAGAAAACAGGAGCTAAACATATAAATGCATTTTTAAATACAATGCTAATTTCTCCAGAGCTATGCAGACATAAAAACATTAATTTGTTGACTAGCTGGTTATGGAATCTGTTGATATATTCTTCCTACTACCTCTCAGCAGCACAAAACTTCCTTGAGAAGCCAAATTAATGAAAACTGGTTGTTTTCCCATCAGTCAGGATTCCACAACTTGACTCTCTATGTCTAATATTGCTCATGCCCAAGGCACAGATTTTCCTCCACATTCAGGACATTTATAACATCAGACTCCTCTGCTGATCTCCACTGTCCAGTAACACATTTATGTGTCTGCCTTTATGTCAATGTGGGCATCAACAATATATCTCCAGTACTTAACTTTCATGAGTCACACAGTTTGGTAAGCTCTGGAGGAACTAATTATCCTTACAACTTCTGACAAATTTAGTTAAAAGCACTAAAAACACTGAGAAGTTAAGAGCAAAAGGAGACATGTGCACGCACGCACACACACACACACACACACACACATACAAAGAGCATGATCTTTTAAGCCAAGTTTCCTTCGGAAATCAACCTAAAAAAGGAGTATGGCAGTAATTTTTTTCAGAGCTAGTTCAAATAAGGAGCTGGATGGTATATCCTGTTCAGCATGCCTTTTTTGAAACTATTGGAATGCAGTCGCATTCATAAACAGCTATAAATACTTCCCATAGAAACAGATATAGTTGCTGTTCCTCCTTGCTCCCAGCCAAACTTCGTCTCTCCAACGTAAGACAAGAGCCTATTTTGGAAACTGAACTTCAACAACGTAAGTATTCCTGCAATTTAGAAAAAGGACCAGTTTTTGGAGAAACAAAAACCAACATAAGGGACAGAGTCTAGTTGGAGGCCTGTGCATCATGGAGTCCCTCAGGGGTCGGTACTGGGACCA
>NW_010313075.1:0-6290 GCF_000700745.2 Antrostomus carolinensis
ATTATATTATTATATTATTATATTATTATATATATAATTATATAATATATATAATTATATATATATAATTTTTTTATATAAACACCTCCCATCTCTCCTTAGCACAGCTGAAAATGCATTCCTTTCTTACAAAAATAAATAGAACTGGAGCTAAAGGTAACTAATTTAAATAAGCTTTTACTCACCTCACCAAAAAGCTACAGAATTGCTTCTCATGAAGTAAAGCTGAGCAGTCCTGGTTTATCTGCTGAAATGACACCCTGCCAACATCACTAATGCCTAATTATCAAAGTATTTACAGCAGGCTAGAGAGCTAGTTCATAACCTATTAAAAAACAGGGGACGAATGACACTGTAAAAAATTCTCCTTGTTTAAATTTAATTGCATTTAAATTTAAAGAACATAAAAGTGTCTGGTGCCTGACACTGACACTAACACAGAGGAGCTCAAATGATGTTTCTTTCAGGAAGAGAGGGACTCCTGGCAGGAGCTCAGTCCTGCTAATTCAGCATCCTGATTTATTTTTCCCCTCTTAAAATCACAGAATTATTCTCCCCCCCGCCCCTAATCGGAGGAAGAGGGAAAACCAACGGTTCTAATTTATGTTAATCACCAAACAAAAACCCACCTGCAAAGCCTCGCTCATGCCGCGGCCGATCACCAAGGTTTGAACACCTTTCTTGACAACTTCTTCAAGGTCAGCTGGTTGCACTCCTGGAGAATGCTGAGTGCCAGGGGAGGGAAAGAATAGTCTGTGTTATGGACAGCAGCAACCAGAAAAGCTTCACCTCTCTGTTTCCCAACTGCCCCCAGAGCAGCGGGTAAATCAGCAGCACCAAAAATGTAACACGAGCCTCTTTTCTGCATCCACACAGCGGGTAACATTGGTAATTAAAAATATGAAGGATGATAGTTAATCAATCGATGGGCACTATTATCAGTCTTTATTAAATAATTATGAAAGGATGCATTACACCTTTTAAAAACATTTCTGTCTGACAACTCGCATTTTCTAAATACTAAAAATTCAAGTGAAATCAATAAATTGCAACATAATTGCCATTTGTTTTCAAATGAAAAAAACCTTTTTGTACTAAAGACGGCGGCAGCCCGAAGTTTACTCACTTTTAATTACCAAGAGCTCCTCAAATAATTAAAATGATTAAATTCTTTTCTTGTTTACTTCGCAAATCTCATTTACCAAAGAGGATTGAAACGTATCAGTTAGCTTCATTTCAGTTAACAGTTTCAATTTCTACACTATTCTTAATTTGGAGAAAGGAATATTTGAAATCAAACTCTTTAAAGGGAAAAAAAAAAACAAGAGCTAGAGCTTTAACAGCACGTTGCTTGAGTTTTTAAAGAAGTATTTACTCATTTACTAGGGGTACACTTTAAACAGATGAAATCATAAATACACCTGTAATTTTAATTAAAAACATGATTATGTCACAATAATTCTTCCCTGGCTTCAATTTCTACGTATCTCTGCACAGCCTGTGGCCAGAATTTGGCCCCTCTTTGGGGTGCATTTTGGTTTTTAACCTATAAATACTATTTTTATCCCCTCCGCCCCCCTTTTTTTTTTAATTTTTGGTAGGATTCTTAAGTCCTTTTAGAAGACTGAGACAAGTTTCTCGCTTGAAGTAGGCAACACCCTGGAGAACATTATTTTTATGGAGATGCCCATACATCTTTATCCCCTGTACTTCCAGAAAATACGACCTTCTTACAATGAATTAAGGTCAAAGCACCAGTGCAGCAATTGGCTTCTGCTGGGCCATTAGTGATCTTCACTCTCTGGTGTCCTTGGCTCCTCTGCTGTCCTTTTTTCCCTGCCCAAGTCACCAGCAGCCGATGCTGCAGCCTCTCACAGGGCTGGAGGGGGCAAGACTTTGCAAGCTGAAACAAACACCTGAGCTAGGGCATCAGAGTTCTGCCAGCCCTGTCAATGCTGCAGCTTGCTGGAGGGGGCAAGACTTTGCAAGCTGAAACAAACACCTGAGCTCATGAAGTTCCAGGTGAGGGAAAAATTCCATGGTAGAGTGAAACTGCATAGAATCACAGAATGGTTTGGGTTGGAAGGGCCTTCAAAGGTCATCTAGTCCAAACCCCCTGCCATGAGCAGGGAAACCTTCCACTCCACTAGACCAGGTTGCTCAAAGCCTCATCCAGCCTGGCCTTGAATATCTCCAGGGATAGGGCCTCCACTGCCTCTCTGGGCAACCTGCTCCACCACCCTCATGTTGAAGAACTTTTTCCTAATATCCAACCTAAATCTGCCCTTTTCTAGTTTAAAACCATCACCCCTCGTCCTATTGCTGCCTGCCCTTGTGAACAGTTCTTCCCCAGCTTGCTTATAGGCTCTTTCAGGTACTGGGAGGCCGCTAGAAGGTCCCCCTGGAGCCTTCTCTTATCTAGGCTGAACGGCCCCAACTCTCTCAGCCTATCTTCATAGGAGAGGTGCTCCAGCCCTTGGATTATTTCTGTGGCCTCCTCTGGACATGCTCCAACAGCTCCATGTCCTTCTTGTGTTGAGGGCAATGAGTAGATTAAAGTTATCCCACCAGAAAGTCTCTAGCCTAGCTGGTATCTGGAATTTCAGCAACAGAGAGAGTTCACCAAGTCATGGTTCACCAAGTTATGGTTCTCCAATTCATGTTCATTTCTATTTGATCCCCACACCTAGAATGCAGAGGTCATTTCCATACCAGAGCTTTCTCAGACCACATCATCACAAGTACCCATTTATAACAGAACAGTAATGCTTTTCTTTTGGGGGTTTTAAAGTAGACACAAAACTTACACAAAAAGAACTGGTCAGGTTTACTGCAATTACAATAATGAGACTGCTGGGGAAGGTTTGCTGTCATATTGGAAGTACTCCGAGAATGGTTTGGATTGGAAGGGACCTTAAAGCTCATCCAGTTCCAACCCCCCTGCCATCAGCAGGGACACCTTCCACTAGACCAGGTTGCTCAAAACCTGAGACATTAAAGCCAAAACCAAAAGGATTTTCTTTGGTTACACAAGATACACTGATGTGGGGGCTTCCATGTTTTGTAGGAAATTAGTGTCACTAGAAGAATATGTAACATGATGGAATAACTGTATCGTTGCTGATGTGACAGCTGGAGGGAAAGCCAAAGGGCAGCAGAATTTCTTGTCTGTTTTGTTCTCTGGTTTTCCTTTCAGGATTCCTACTTCTTTCCTCCCGTTAGCAGATGGCAATGCAATGCAGCCAGCCAGGGCTGCCTGTCATCCCCAAGGGTGAAGGCCGTAAGAACCACTAGTGCTTAGTTACAGAACCTGGCAGAGCCAGTTATACAATTTTCCTGATGAAAGAATGATGTACTAGACAGCAGAGAAGGAAAGGAAGGAATTTATCTCCAAGGACAGTGTGGGACATGACCAGCACTGCTGGTTTCCCAAACTTCAGCTCCACCTACCCCCAGGAAGAACATACTCAAAGCAAGCAGACACGCTGTCATCTACTGTAAAGAAACGTGCAGAGAATGCATCTGGTGAATCCTGCTATTTCCAGTGCTGATGGGAGTAACTTCTTAATAGTTCTTCTAGAGTTGGAGGTGCAGTCTGGAAAAGCTCAGTTCTCTTCTCACATTGCTTGCTATTCATTTTTAAATCAAGTCACCTAACTCCTCACAGCTGCAAGGAGGACAGAACTGACCTAAAGCAGGAGCTTTACAGGTGACCTACATAGAAGGCAAAACCTAAATAGGTATTTTTTCCTTCCTGATGATATAAAAAAGATGCCAGAAAACCTGCTTCTCCAAATACCCCAACTATTTTTTTTTCCCTCTTCTGTTTTCAATTTAACATAGACTCATTCTTCTTGTTTCAGTTGGAGGACTGCTCTAAGGACTTCTATGGGCTTAAAGCTTTTATCTGTCACCTGAAGAAAGTGTGACATCCCTTTCAAACATCCCTTCTTTGAAAGCCTGGCCTCCTAAATCACCAAAAGGTCTGGGTTGGAAGGGACCTTAAAGCTCATCCAGTTCCAACCCCCCTGCCAGCAGCAGGGACACCTTCCACTAGACCAGGCTGCTCAAAGCCTCATCCAGCCTGGCCTTCAACACTTCAAGGGAGGAGCAGCCACAGCTTCTCTGGACAACCTGGGACACTGTCTCACCACCCTCACACCAAACAATTTCTTCCTCACATCTCAGCTCCATCTCCCCTCTGCCACTTTCAACCCATCACCCCTTGTTCTCTCACTCCCTGCCCTTGGCCAAAGTCCCTCCCCACCCTTCCTGGAGCCCCTTCAGGTACTGGGAGGCCGCTAGAAGGTCTCCCCAGAGCCTTCTCTTCTCCAGGCTGAACAGCCCCAACTCTCTCAGCCTGTCCTCACAGCAGAGCTGCTCCAGCCCTCACATCATCCTCCTGGCCTCCTCTGATTTGTTCTAACTGGTCCATGTCTTTTTTGTGTTGGTGGCCCCAGACTGGACACAGTACTCCAGGTGGGGCCTTACAAGAGCAGAGTAGAGGGGGAGAACCACCTCCCTCAAATGCTAGGAGGTGGTTATAATTTGAAACCAAAGTTTTCAAGTGGTCAGAATAAATATCAAAATGTGATTGAGCTGGGAACATTTCAGCTACTACCTGTGTTCTGCTTCTTCAGTCACATATACGGGAGATAAAGCAGGAGAACAACATCATCAAACAAACAGAAGTGACATCCCACACCACACAACCCAGCCCTCCAAACAGTTAAAACTTAATCTTTTTTTATAACCAATCATAAATAAAGTGCTTTTACACAGGTTACATACACAGCTGTCTTTCTCTCTCCAAGGTACGGATATCTTTGCACAACAACACTACCTTTCACTGGCGTTATATACTCCAGATAAACTGAACTCTGACAGCTTCAAAAACTTCTGGTTCCCCCAAAGTTTATAAATGAAGATCCAAAACCAAAGGTTCTGCCTTTTAGTTGCATCAAAATTAATTCCAGAGCTGAATCCTCTGTGTGGATACAGCTGCAGGTGTGGGGTCTAAGACCAGTATCGAGCCAGTTCTCTTGTGTTTTAGCTTTTGCTTACAGAGTAGGGATTGTTGGGTTTTTTTTCTAGCCAATAAAGTCATCCTAGTGCAAACCCAAATATGGGGAGAACTATCATGGAGTTCCTAATGCTGCTCCTAAATCTGGAACGTCAACACTACTCCATGTAGTTTTATACAATTCTGAGAGCATTTACAGACAAGTTTAAAAATTGTGAGGGCAAGTCCTTAGTATAAAGCTACCACGAGAAGTCACTGTGTTGTTAGCCAGACCGTGAGCTTTTCAGGGAGAAACCAGCGCATATGACACTGTATCTGCATATTTTTCCTCTGAAATAAGTACAAGGGACCCCAAGGAAAAGGCTATAAACTAAACCACATGCACTGTTGTCTTCCAAGCACATAAGGTCAGTTCCTGTCGATTTCTTTTAACTTGCCATAAATTTTTTCCTATCTTACTCAAGACTTTTGTTTACACAGTCTGAAAAAAAGCTTGTTACAAACTTCTTATGCTAATTGCTCTCTTAATCAAAGGCAGAGTGCTGATTGAGAGCTCTAAGGTGTGTGAGTGCTCTGGTCAGGGTAGCTGTGAGGACTGGTGCTACAGGTGCTACATCATCACATGCTGGAGTGGCCATCATGCTACATGCTGAAGTCTTGCATCTGGGAAAGAACAACCCCACGTACCAGTATAGGTTGGTGTCCTGGTTTTTGCCAGGATTGGGTTAATTTTCTTCTTAGTAGCTGGAAAGTGCTGTGTTTTGGTTTCAGTGGGGATTGTTATGAGAACAATGTTGATAAGTGCAAGGACACGGTGCTTGGGCATTTTCCAAGAGAGGACTGGAAGGAGGGAGTGGAGAAGAAAAGTGTAGCAGTCAGTAAACCCCCGAACTGACAGTTGGATGTGCCAATAAGATATTCCAGATCATATCCTGTCATGTTCAGTATATTAACTGGGGCTGACTGGAACTGGGGGGATTCCTCTCAGGAATCGCTCAGGCTTGCTTTCCTGGGATTGATATTTCAGGTTCAGAGTTCCTTTTCACTCCTCTGGGATCATTATCAGCAGGTGGTGAGCAATTGTACTCTGCATCACTCATAGATATATATAGTTGTTATCATTATTACTCTCATTAATTTTATTTTTACTCTAATTATTAAATTGTTCTTATCTCAACCTACAAGTCTCCTGATCTTTACCCCTCCAATTCTCTCCCTGGGTGGAGGGGAAGGGGCAGGTGCTGTGAGTGGCTGTGTCTTGTTTGGC
>NW_010313076.1:0-5367 GCF_000700745.2 Antrostomus carolinensis
ATCCAAACCATTCTATGATTCTATGATTACTACCATGTTACCAAAAGCGTTGTTCTGAGCTTTTATTAATAAGCATTTCAATTTAACTTGATGTATTAGAGTCTGGAGGACCAGTAAAAAAGTAATAGTAAAAACACTGCAGTACATGATCATGAAGATTATGCGCTCCTAGAAGCTCGCTCAAAAAGGCATACAGCTTCAATATTAGATTTAACCAGAGCATTAAGAGAGAAGAATCAGCTGGTAAAAATCTAAAGGTTAACCAACATTTAGGGTAGGAAAAGTAGAGCAGGAGAAAAGATAGTCCAAGATAATAGTAAAAGTTTCTAAAAAAAAAAAAAAAAAGAAAAATTATCAGGCAATTGGAAAGAATATGAATTATGAAAGTTTATAAAGGACAAAGCAAGCAATTGCAGTCAAAAACAAGTGTGGCTGATCAGATATGCAAAACGTAGTGCAAAAAAGGAGATAGAAAGCTTCTCAAGACATCAAGTGCTGCTATCTCTGCTTGTCAAATGCTTGAGAACTTTAGAAAATGAAAGATTATCCATTTCCTTTTCTCAACACAAGCATAATAATAAGCCAAAGCTTTGCAAGGTGGAAATTGGAGCACTCAAGCCACTTCATTTATCTGCCTGAGCTTTATTACTGTTTATGTTTTAGTCTTTCACATACCTTTAGAAATCTCTCCATTTTCATTAAGACCTCCACAAAGTGAAAGTGTAACATCAGGCAAGTCCATAGCAGAATCAGACATGCACTCTGTACCACTATCAGCAGCAGCACTTCCTACGGACTGGGGTGACTGGGAACCTGAAAGGGTATCTGACTCTGTCCACTGCCTGAAGCCTGGATCAGAATCACTAAAGAGAAAAAGTCCATGTTTTTGGTAAGTATTTCACTTGCAAAAAAAAAAAAAAAAAAAAGTATAGATTTTAGGTTACAGAACACACCATGTGATTACTCAAAAAGAATGATCTTGCTGTTGCATCTCTTTTAAGTACTTCATCATTTTACAACATAAATTTAAAACCAACCAAGCAAAAACTAGACACAAACACACACCCCCAACCCTTCATAATACTGGTAGGTTGACAGTTCCCAGTTCTACTAACATTCACATAAATTGGGAAATAATTACATTTCTCTTGCCTGCAACAAAATTGGATTTTAACGAGGAAAAGATTCTCTACATTCTATTTTTGCAGAACAATACTGTGCTCCTCAATCTTTACCAGAAAGCTGTAGAATAAGAATAAAAGGGAAAAAGACATTGCTTGATGTTTTCAGAACACTGTGTGTTTGGAAAAAGTACAATAGAGAAGATATTTAAATAAAAAAAAAATCACATTGTCATCCGAAGTTAGAGTTATTAGTTCGATCCCAAGTAACGTAACCACTAAGTACTGAAAAGTTTACAATTTTAGTTTTATCATAAACCAATAGACATTTCTTGCTTATTAAGCTGCATTTTTTCAAAAGGTCTTCCTAGCTAGCTATTCTTTTGGAGAGTATTTTAGGAGTATAAAAGGTTCTGATGTCATAAAAAAAAACCCAAGCAAGAGTGAATTTTGAGACTGAGCTGCCTTGTATGAAGATCTTGTGGGATTTTTTTTGTTGGTCTCTTTTATATCAAAAACAAGTTGGAAGGGATGTAGAGAGCATGCCAAAAATAAACTGATGCATGCTTATCTAGAGCTAACAATATGGCAAAATAGAGTACTGGTGCAAAAGGAGTGTGCAACTTATCCCACTTCTATATTTGCAGAACATACAGGCTCCACAAAGATGGAAACTCAGTAATGACCTCCCATGCGATCTTTCTATGTGTTTCTTGTCAAATCAGACAGATTTTCACAATGAGATCAGTACTGATTACTCCACAAAAGCCTAGAAACCTGAAGTCCAATTCTTTTTATCAGAACTGCCGCATAAACACCTAAATCAGACATGTAATAACTCACATAGTGCAACTGCAATATAACCCTAGATCCATAGAGCCTTAATTCAAAATTACCTTTTGGGAAAGTAAAGTGCTGCAACTTCAGGTTCCAAAGCCTTTAGGTCCTCCAAGTAGATATCGTCAGGTCCCTGATGATGACTTCTCTTATGCACCCCTGTTAAGTTTAGCAATTAAGATCACTAAAATGAAGCTATCCAGACGCATTAAATACAAATGTAATTGTGGAAGATTCAGACTTACTTGTAGCACTGATAAATCCAAGAGCTTAATTATAGTTTTAGTCAGATAAGACTTTAGCAAAAATTGAAAAGGCACATTTATAATTCTTCCACTATGCCCTCAAATTTGGTATATCACACTGGAGGAAAGAATAAATAGCTTTATTATATACCTTTCTTTTTTGAAGGAGAGTCAATTTTTACTATTGGCTTTGCTTCTGGTAAAGGGTCTGCCAACAGTCTGGAATGATGATCAGCATCTAATGGCAACGGATCTTGTGGTTCTACGACTGCAGAAGCAAGAGAATCTTTAACATCCATCTGCTTAAGCAGAGGATGAGTTCTTGGCTCAGGTTTCAGTACTGTATGGACAGAATCTTTCACATCATCATCATCTTCAACTTCATCAGAGCTGAGGATGACCCTAAAATGAGTCTTCTCTGATGGAGTAATGGTAGCTGTTCTGGGATGTTCCAGTTTCTCTTTCTTGCTTATCTGAAAAACAAAACTCTAGTTAATCCTTTCAGTTCACATGTTCGTTTTATTCTGGTTAAACATTAAACATGCACCCATGGTACAAGTCCTGGTCACAAGTAAACTGGTCAAGAATTTAAACATCTATTTTAGAAACATAAAATATGCGCCACCTTATTGGCAAAGTTCCCTGGAATAGAAGCTTCATACTAGCTTATTTACAGGTTCAGTAAAGAAACTGTCAGAGAGGAGGTGCTGACTTGACCCAACTATGGCAAGAAAAAAGCTAAGTGTGTCTGTACCAGGGCTTCTGTCACCAGCTGTCATGTTAGATACCAAATTTACTCTATCAAGGCTACAGTTCCGCTAGAATGAACTAGAACTTAACCTAAAATAAAGGAAATTAGTTTCTAAAATTGCTTTCTTCAGTTTCTAATTACAAATTCAAAAATTTCAGATTTTTACTGCTAGGTTTTCTGGAATTACTTTGTTGACTAACTTTTGAACTCAATAAATTCGACTATCTGTGAGCCACAAGGGGGTGCTACTTTCCTATTTCATCTGAATTACTCTGAAGAAGAGCAGCAGATTTCCAATTCTCTCTCAAGACACAATTTTAGATATTCCAAAACTCTGTTCACAAAGTTTGAGATAATAAATAAATTTACCTTGGTGGATTCTGGGAATCCTCCCCATGTCCATTCCATGTGAGATTCAGATCGAAGCAAGCTCTCAGCAGGTTTAACTTCTAGTTCTGAATCACTTTTAGGGCAGACTGGCTCAGAGAAAGGGCTAGCAAATCAACAAGAACAAAAAAAAAAACAAAAACAAAAACAAAAAAAAAGCAAGCTAGTGTTTAAAATGCATTTGTTGTTCAGCTACTGTTGGTAGAGTTTTCTACAGCTTAACAGAGCTTCAATTATTCGGCAACATGGCAAGAAGCCCAGCAGGGTTTTCAGACAGTGAGAAATTAGGTTAAAACCAAAATCACACTAAAGGACTTACATAGTGATCACCCTAAACAGATTCTTCCACTATATCTGCAGTGTAGGTATAGCTCTCCCGTCAGCCCATGTTCCATTTTTCAAATGAAACAGAGCAAAACAAAAAAAAGTTTCTCTGAACTTAAGACAAAAATTAGCTTTAAGTTCCTCTCCTCTGTAAAATACAGCATTTAAGCTTGTTATGCCAAGACTTGAGTAATAAAAGTCCTGCAAATCTAACTCACAAATGCATGAAACACCATGAATTCCCGACGTAGGGAAAACAACTGCAATTAATTTCGGAGAAGGGAAGGGACTTTACTTTAAACTTCCTTCAGATGTGTTTGGACTACATGACCTTTTAAAGTTCCATCCTATTTTTCCTGTAGTGGTTATTACCCATAAATCAGAAACAAGACCTCTGAAATTTAATTTAGCCAAGACTACTTTTAAGCCAGAAGAACTCTACAAAAAGCTAGAATGGTGTGATTTCAAAATTATTTTGCTCTTATGATGTTAAGGAGTAAAGGAAACACAAGAGGTTGTTTTGAAGTAGCACTTAGTGTTGGGACAGGTCCAAGTCTATCCTGCCTTGAACATGGCAATAATATCGCCTATTATAGAAATGCAGCTCTTTTTACACTTTGACATTCATACAGTATTTTGGTTTGGTGGGGGTTTTTTTAACATATATATAAACCTCAATACTTGAATTTTAATTGTAGAGAGCAGAACTGGACACAGCCCTCTAGGTGCGGCCTGACCAGTGCTGAGTAGAGTGGGATGGTCACATCTCTTACTCTGCTAGTAATGCCCCTGTGAATGTGGCCCAGGATCCAATTTGCCTTTGGTGCCTCAGCAGCACTCTGCTGACTCCCCTTCAGCCTGTTGTCCACCAGGACCCCCAGGTCCCTTTCAGCAAGGCTGCTCCCCAGCCACACAGATCTGGGGCTGTACTGGGCTCTTTGGTTTTGTCATCTCAGGTGCAGGACTTCGCACTTGTTGTGTCGGGAAAGGTTTCATCTTGATATAAGAAAGGAATTTTTTACAGTGAGAATAATCATTCACCAGAACAACCTTCCCAGGGATGTGATCCCCACCACAAGAGGTTTTCAATTTGTGACTGGACAGGGTGCTAGATAATCTCATCTAGTCTCCCCTTCCCAGGAAAGGATGGGCCAGATGATCTTTTTAAGACCCTTCCAATCTGGGCTGTTCTACAATTTAATACTGAAAATTTTACATTAACCCTCACAGATATTTAATTTAAGGGTTTTTTTTTTCTTTACAAAATTCCTGCAAGAATTATTTAATGCAGTACCATACTTGAAACTTTCTGGATATTTGTTGAGCCAAGGTTTTGCAGTATCATACAAGACTAAACTGATTACAATTCAGAGTGTAAAAATAGACAGTACACATATCAGATCACAATCCAGACAGTAAGAACTCTTCATATTACTCTGAGGGACACCACAAAATCCAGGATAGCAGACATTTAAACAAGTCTACAGTGCTGATTCATCATTACACTGTCAACTTCAAGCCTTCATCATCCAGGGATACAAAAAGGAAACCATTTAGAGATTTTCCTCCGTCGGTTCTCCTTTAACAATTTCCTACAGAAATTACATTTCTCTACTACTAGAAGGGCTTATTTAAAGTAACACCTTGGTGAAAATAAATGTACATATTTGTTTTCACAAAGAATATGAACTCATTTTCCCTA
>NW_010313076.1:5393-33230 GCF_000700745.2 Antrostomus carolinensis
AGTCAACTGGAGGCCATGCAGACATATTAAACTGTTTCTAAGTCTAATTCTTAATATGCAGCAGTACTTGCAAAAGACTGAATACTTCAGGGCTTTGAGAATCTAAACTTGTTCTACTTCCCCCAAAGTGTAAGTTTTCCATTATCATTCTCAGGGAGAAGTCTTTGGTCAAAAGGTCTGTGCCTGTAATAGTTACCTATTCATGCTAACATTGCTTGTTAAAACAGGAAGAACACTAATGGTATAAGGTATCAAATAGTTAATGATTATGCTTTTTGGATTTATTCTAGTGAGTAGGACAAACAGAAGGGTCCTCACTGAAAAAAACTTAAGCTATTATCTTCCCTTAGCTCCCTGCAAGGATTCTGAAGAGAAAGATGACAAACCTCAACTAAAAGACAATTAGTTTTTCGAGGTCTCCAAAAAGGCAGTTATTAAAACCTCCCTTTTCTCTTTCACTATATGACAGTTACATTATAGAATCTTTCTTTGGTGGCTTAGGAGAAATAATTTGATGTAAAATTTCTCAACTCCTAGATGGCTCATACAAGAGACAATCCCCCACCCAACCCCCTTCCGAAAGAGGGAAAGGAAAATTGCCAATTTCTCTGTTACATTGCAATCTGTACTGGATAGCTTCTTGTTAAAAAAACAAAAAACCAAACACAAAACCAGCCAAACAAAAAACCTATAAAGAGCCTAAGTATCTCACATGATGCAGAAGCAAGTTGTTAAAGCAAACTATCCCCTGAAGATGTAAACAAAAAAAGAAGCTTTAATCATAACTCCCAGATATAGCCTGACAGTCTATGTTAGCTAGGATTTTATAAACTGAAAAAGAATATCAGCTTTATGCTACAATTATCTAGGTGATATAATCCACACAACACCATGTCAGTCCTCAGGGTCAAACATTGTGACAGGTTTTCAGTCACAAACCACAAACCTTTGGGGAACATTTGAAGACTACATCTCATCAAGCACAAGTGAGGATGTGGTTGTCAGCCCAAAACATAAAATGGAACGATAATGGGATTTCCTGTCCAGCTCCTTCTGTTCATCAACAAGCTATGTACTGGGGGAACTGGCAGGCACCAAGCATGGTGTGGTACATTCAGACTCTACTGAGGCCACATCTCCAGAAACAGCTGAAGCAGAAGTATTTTCTAAAGCTTAATCTCTTCTATTCTGCACTACCATCTATTGATACAGAAGAACAGGCACCTGAGCACTGAGCAGCTAACATGCAACAATGGATATCACACAAGGCTGACCGGTAATCCTCACTGACACTGTGAATGTATCTGCTGTGAGGCAGATTCCTCAGTCAAACTGCAAAGCAGTAAAACTAGACACTCACCAGAGAGTTAAGATGAATCAAGATACTGCTCGGCATGCTATGTGCTATATATATATATATATATATATATATACACCCTTCCCTATGTCCAGTGTTCAGGAAAAGCACAAAATTTACCTCAAGTACTACCTCATATTGGCAGAATGCTTTCTTATGCAAATAGAGATGGATGTTAATTAAGAGTGGTGAAAGCCAAAGTGTGAGCCTTGGAAAACACAGAAACTAAATGCAAGAGAAATATAATAGCATGAGCATCAGAAACTGAAGAGCTTGAACATATAAACAGAAGTGCTCTAGTCACTAACTGAAAACTGACTGGCGAGCTGTATTATGCCATTTGTAATAATCCACAATCAACTGATACTGGTTCTGGTATCTCGAACCAGAACTCCAGTAACTAGCAAATCCTCTGTTCTGAAGTGGAATATGACTCAAGTTTGGGACCTAGCTTTACCTTGAGTAATTTGCATTAATTTACCTGGCAAAAATCTGACTTACATACTCAACACTTCTGCTTTATGGCATATCAAGTGTTGCTTATGCTAGGGTGAATTCACAGGGAACAGATTTGTTTTCATACCCTCTTCAACCTAAGGAAATCTTATTAACTATCTTTTCTTTCTTTGTGAATTTTAATAAGAACGTTTTGGTTTTTTCATTTGATGGAGAAAAAAAAATAAAAGACAAATTTTGTTTAATACATACAGTAGAGAGGAAAGCTCCTGAAGTTCCAAGTACCAAATGCTGCATTCGGTATCACAAAAGGTAGGTATGTTTGATAGCTTTACAGATCAGAGGGGAAAATGAATAAAAGGGTACATTATTTTTTTTAATTATTCCTAATTATATATATGATGACATCACAAAGTGACTTACTTCTCCAGAGGGGACCACTCTCCATCAGATAAGGGGTAATGATCCTTCGAGTGATAAATCAAAGATTCTTTTTGTTCTTCACCCTTTGGTGATGAATTTGAGGATCCTCTGCAGAGATACATGAGACATTACGTCAGCTATAAGAAAGTTATTTATATATTATTGAAAATCCAAGATCAAAAGAAAGGATTGTATAGCTTAAAGAATTCATTGTTTGCAACACACCTTTATATAACTTAAAATGTATATAAAAACTATTAATACTTTAAAATTTTGCAAGTTTAAAAATCTTCTACTCTTGACACATAGTAAGTTACTATTGAAGAAGTCACAACAGCATAAATGATACCACTCTATACAACAAGCTAATATTACCAAAACCCAAAGATGAACATAAAGATTTACATATAACCTTTACTATGTAAACCTTAGAATCACTGGAAAAGTTAAATAGAAAGGGTAGTTTTGGCAATGCGCTACACAACTACACATTTCACAAATCGAAACCAGTAAGAACACAGGGGTAGGTACTAGCCTCACAATTTACCCAAGAGTTTACAAATTAACACAGACTACAGCAAGTAGCCAGAAGTACTGTACTTTTATGAACAGTGGGGTTTGTTTTGCACTGGGAAGTCTACTCAATATCTGTAACAAAAAACCCCCCAATCAATCAACAGTAAGATCCATTGAGCAAGCATGCACTGTATTTTCCACAGAAGTTCATTTTAAAAACTACCATCATAAGTACTTCAGATCTTTTTACAGCTTTCTGACTTTGACTGCATAAACAGCTATTCTCAGGACACAACTAACTTGTTTTAACGTTAGATAAAGGACATCATGGCTATACAGTGGATAGAATACAAGGAAGATAAGCCTGGAATTTGAGTGTAAAATGCAATACAAATTATTTTGAGCTATTATTATGAAAGAAAAAAAAAATATTTTTCTTCCATTAGCAACATGGTTGCCTTGGACTTGTTTTGGAATGCTAACGCTAATTTCTCCTATGGATGGAGAAAAGGGAAGATTTTAACATTATCTATTAATATACATTAATATTTAGAATTTACATGCTTACTCAATACAGCCCATTAGACCCTAAGCAGTTACAGTGATCTACCTCATTTGCACAAATCTTTCATTTGGAAGACAGTCTAGACTATGTTAAATACTGAAGGCTAAAAATGTCTTAATAGCTCCACCTCTTATTCAGTAATAGTAGTATTCTTATGAAATTTGATGCCAACAGCTTGACTTGAAAGCTGCAGAGACTGTACATCCTTCATCCTCATAAACCAAGCTAATTGTGATAGAAATCTGTTTCACACTACCTCTGTCTGTATGCAGTGCTAAGTATCTCCAAAAGAGGAAAAGGGTATTACTGAACAATTAAGTAAACACATAAAAAGTTATTACAAAAAGGTCCTCAATATTATGGCTTCAGAGGGGGGCAAGAAGACACACAGGTGCTACTGAAATATTCACTGGGAATTAGTGACCGAATGAGTTCATAAGAAGCATCAAAAAAAAATCAAATTTCATCCATAAGTGGATAAATCTAAAGGTTAAAAATCCAAATGCAATCAAAAATTTTTGAAAATAAGAGGGGAAAATCAGTATGCATCAACTTATAACTTAAAGTTGCACTATCAATTTTAAACTATTTATTTTGCAACATTTATAAACAGTGCTATCACTTCCTCTCACCCTTATCCACTTTATACATGATCTAAATAAATATGTAAGATTTTAGACAAAGATAACTACTAACTTTTTAACATTCTTAGCACTGGAGAAATAATGCTTTCTATTTCCGAGCTGTACACACTGTAAACTCAGACCTCCTGGTACTATTTTAGGTAAGTCAAGCACTACTACCATATCTAAATCATAGCTAGAAAAGACAAAGGACATACTTTTAAGAAAGTTGCATAAACACTTGGAAATGGATTTTCCCAAGGAACAGGAAACAGCTTGTTTGCCACTTTATAAGAATAGAACTAGATAAGACATTACATACTGGTACCTGTGGCTGAATTTTTGACCTTCCTGTTGGAACACCAGCCTCCCTCTCTCTTTCCCAGTTTCACTTTGAAATCTGAAGTTATGTCTGTATTAACAGTTAGGTTTCTATTTTTTCTTCCAAACCAAAACAAACCTGCTGATACCACCTTACATCCCCACAGGACGTGAAAAGAAAGCTTATAAACATTTTTTCACAACCATATCTTTAGCTGGGAAGAAAATAATGCATGCCTATTGCACGGTGTTTAATTTCCTGCGTTGGTAGGCCACTGGAATGACTGCATACAAACTCCGCTAACAGATACAGAGCCACCAACTTCCTGCTGCTGCACTTCCATTACTACAATGTATTTTTTCAGTCCTGCATTTACTTGCTGTTCACTAGAAAAAAGCATTCTTTTTCAAAATCTTCTTCCTTTCACATTGCAACGCTCTGACGGAGAATGCATTTCTACTGCTGTTTCTGTTTATATATAAAAAAATGTGGTTTACAACTAAAAACCATTTTCAATCCTTCATTCTAAAAGGTACAAAAAAATAAAACCAGAGTAACCTCTATGGAAACACCATGGTCCTTTCAGCTATGACTAAACACTTGACATTTGAGACAAATCTACATTTTTTTATTCATCTCTAGTCAAATTAAGATAATTGCTAGAATAGCAATTTGAATTCTAAACACTGGATGAAAACAGCCATTATTGGAATGACGTTCCTAAATTTTTCATATATTTGTAATAATTTATTAAATAGAGAATAAACAATTAATGGGTTACATTTTCTTTCTTTCTGTACTTGATGGTTATTTTTATTTTTTATGGTTTCACTATGACAAATTATTGTTGTCTTAACACTCTCAAACTGAAGACTGAACAAAGATCTTGTCTTTCCTAAACTGGAAAAAAAAAAAAAAAAAAGAAAAAACCTCAAACCAAACAAAATGCCAATTCCCAGATTAAACAAAGCAGCTGAATATCTAAATGACAATTCATTGACATAAATATGGCAGCGAAAAAATAATGTAAATTAACTAAGAAAGCCACAGACATTCTAGAAAACACTTTCAAATCCAAATTTTGTTAGTTGCGTTTTATTGGTCATAGGTGTGACAATAATTAATGTTTTTCTGTTGCACTAACCTTTTTGATTTTATTGGTCATAGGTGTGACAATAATTAGATTAATGTTTTTCTGTTGCACTAACCTTTTTGATTGGTACTTATTAAATCTGAGACTCCTTTGTAGACCCATACTAAAGGAGTTTTTTCAGTTATACTTTATTGTCTTATACCAAAACTTTCTTCCAATTCCCAGACCAGATCTTGAAATTATGCAGACAGTACTATATTTAACAGTAATGCTGTCAAATAATGCAGCTAGCTTTGTCTAAAAAAAAAAAAAAAAAAAGAAAAGTCCACTTCTTTTGTTAAGCAGCCTAAGAAGCTTCCACAATAAAACTGGTGAGTAGGCCTTTCCTGGATTTTGAACATTTATATGCTTGATAGCTTTCTTCTATCACTATAATTTTTCCTAAGCTTACTTATATAAGCTTCCACAGCTTATTAGTATGAGCTACACTTTATCTCCACTTTACTAAGAGTGTTTCCACTTCAAAATACAGGACTGGTTTTTTTTTCCCCTCCCTTTATGACTACACACATGTAAAGAATTCTCTTTACTAATGTGAAGGAGCATTCACTCAAGTAGTTTTCAGTTACCAAAGTAAACTTCCAAGTCACAGAGAAGTAAAATTCAGGTACTGCGCACTGCAGGCATTCCAGACCGCAGATTATGTAGAGGTTACCAAACACACCAGACGACCGCTCTGCCTCATCAGAGAAATCACACTGAAACTTTTCCTCAGTCACACAACAGATCATGACAACACTTCTTTACCAGAATGGGCTTAATTGGATTTCAGGTTCATAACAAAATGGCCAAACTTGAAGGATTCTGTAAAGATGTGGAAGACAATGGTTTAAGTTTTGTTTGTTTGAGGAAAAGCCTACCCAGAGCCTATTGAAACTTCTGGGCTACTTGCATAGAGGAAAGGTACAAGTCACCTTTTAAATCTTCAGTGATAACAGTGAAAGCAGTCCCCAACTATCTGACAGCTTACCTTAGGGGCTGAACACTTTTTTCATCATCTGAGCTTATTTCCATTTCAAAAATCTCTTCTGTCCCAGTAGAAGAGATCTGATCTTCCTTCCTGCTATCCTGTTTGTATTTCTTTCTTCTTCTTTTTTTCTTTTTCACAGAACCCGGGGTGAATACAGTCTCTGTTTCCACAGAGTGTGGAATTTCTGAGCTCACACATGTTCTCTCATTTTCACCTGATTTCAAATGATTGTCAGTGTCTTTAAAAAACTGGTCTTCAGTGGGTATTGGAGATGTTGCCAAATATGCAGGAACCTTTTCCTAAGCAAAAAAAGAAAATAGCAAATAGATTTTTTTTTTTTTACTTTGTTTTGTGCATACAGCATAGTTGTCAGCTACAGATTAACCCCTGCATCTATATTTAGGCATAAAACCATACAATAGCCCAGTGGTATGAAGCTGATATCCAGAAAGGAACCAAGTTCACTACAGAAATTACAAAAAGTTCAGAAAAATGAGCGTTAGTATTCTTACAGTGTCAAACACAAACAATTGATTTTGCTAGCAAAACAAATACCCAGTAAGTCCAATGTTTTGGAAATTATCTGCCCTTGAGCACTTCAGTTCTATCCATGTTTAGTAAATGTGTTAATAAAAATAGACTAACTAAATCCACTGCTGTCTTATTTATTTTAAAACATTCACAGCAAGGTGTAAGTTGGAAGGGACATCAGAAGATCATCTGATCTAATATTGTGCTGAAAGTAGGGTCTCAGGTTAGGCTATGCAGGGCCTTGTCAAGCCAAAGCTTGAGTACTTCCAGTGAGGGAGAGCCTACCACTTATCCAGACAACATATTCCTGTGTTATATTGTTCTCACAGTGAAGGATTTTTCTCGTATCCAGCTGGAATTTCACCCTTGTGCCCTTTGCCCCTTGTCTTATCATCAGGCATCCTTGTGAAGAGAGTGCCTCCATCTGCTTTAGAACTACCCTGTAGGTATTGCAAAACTGTGGTTAGATCCTCCTGAGACTTCTCTTCTCTAGGCTGAACACAGCCAATTCCAGCAACCTTTCTTCCTATGTCAGCTTCTCCAACCCTCTGATCATCTTGGTGGCTCTCCACTGGACTCCCTCCAATTTTCCATGACTCCCTCGAACTGGTGAGACCGGGCAGAGCAGAACTGCATTCCCGGTTTGGTCTAATATATACCAGGGTGAGTGGGACAATCCCATGTCCCTCCACCTGCTGGCTGTACTCCTGCTAATGCAGCCTAGGGCACATTTGCCTTCAATGCTGCCAGGGCACAGTGCCAGCCTTTACAGCAGATATGCACTGCACCTAGTCAGACCCCAGCCTGTACTGCTGTGTGGGACTCTTCCAACCCAAATGCAAGACTTCACGACTATCTTGGTTAAACCTTGCACGAATCTTGTTGGTCCAGGCTCCCAGCCTGCCAAGTCTGCTATATGTGGTGGCTCTTTTTCTGGCCTGTCTACCTCTCCTCCCAGTTCACTGTTATACACAAAATAGTTGAAGGTGCATTCAGTCTCGTCATCCATGTCAGACACTATTTATGTAAAGTATCTTTCAAAAAGAAAAATTCAACTATAATTTATTCACGTTAAAACCAACAAACAACCAACCTTCAACTGATTACAAGTCACAGCCTTTTGAAGGAAAAGCTTTACCTGGGGTAAAGCCTGGGGTTTATTTACATCATAACAAGAAACTTCAAGATATTGACACCTAGACTGAAAGAGACACACTGTGAAGGGACAAAGCGGAACAAAACCAGAAGAGAATGGAATTTGCATAGCGAGGAGAAAGAGAAAAAGTTATGTAGCTTAATTTCATGGTAAAAATAGAACTAATTACAAGAAGCCTGTTATTTTAGAAGACTCTTACGCAGAAGATTAGTCAGGAACTACACTGTGATCAGAAACAGTCGGAGCACTGATACTACTTTTGCTATGTTCAAAGTCTGAACTGCTATTATTTAACATGAAATTCAATTTTTCCATTGAGTTAAGAGTTACAGATCAAGTCTTGTTCCACTGGTTGCAAAGTAGAGAGAAGTGGAGAAAGGAGAACAAAACACAACCTTATCCAGCACTAATGACACACAGATTTTGCATCGTGAATAACCTCCAAATAAAATGATAGCACTTAGAATAAAGTTAATATTCTATACAATTAGTGACGAATAACCCAGAATAACAACACAAAAAAATTAAAAAACAGAGGAAAAGTTAAAAGAAAACTAGCTGAAAAATGATGCCTGAAAGTAACACTACAATAGTCCTGATTTATGTGAATTGGGACATGTGGTGTTACTTCTGAATGTCAAAATCTGAAAACAGCAAAGACTAAACACTTGAAAGAACCTTTCTGAATACACTGAGAACTCAGTAAGAGCTTTAACACTGATACCTTAAGCATAGCTTCAAGAGATGACCACAAGGACAAATGGATCAGTAGCAGAAATACTGATCTACAGTATGTCTACAACCACTAAAAAACAACTCATCTGCTTTGTAGCTAACTCAATCTACAGTTTCAGCATGAACTACATACCAGCTTTCCAGAACACATTATACACAGATAAGGAGCTCTTGTTATAAACCAAAACATACTAAGCAAGAGCAACAACTCCTTCAAAACATTGTACTGGGGACAAAGGTGGTGGTTATCACCTTGCTTTCTGAAATTCTTGAGGATGATCAGTTCCCACCAATGGCTGACACAGCCCACATCTATTAAAAATCTGCTTTCAGTTTTGATTTTAATCTTGGTGTATGTTAAAACAGAACCCAATGTTCCTTTCTCTTAAATGCTACGAATGCATACCCCAAGTTATCATTTAGGGTCTTAATGATTATTTTCTCCTTCCACTTTAAATTATATTTAACTCCTTCCAAAATGAGAGCTTCCTCTGATCCCTCACAGAAAACAAGTAGCGCCACAAACTAAAAAGTGGATCAAACTTGAAAGACTCTGATTTCTAATAACAATAGGAAATTAACGCTTCCTCTTTTACTTCACTGAGACAATTTTCTTTTTCCTCTCTTCTCTGACTGACTACTTTCATTAAACCATTTGGAACTTTGTATTTAGAACTTCTTTCCTTCTGTCTTGATTAAAAACGCCAATAGATTCAGAAGTGATCAAAACTAAAGCTCAGGACTGACAAATATTATGATTACATAGGTCCCATATCTGTAGGAAATAAGACTAAAAATTAACGATTATTCCTGTTTTTCAGAGGTTCATTAGCTTCCAGATGCAATAGGTTCTTGGGAATTTAATTGCTGTATTATAATACAAGAATTCTCAAGTTGAAGAAATTACTGTTAACTAGTGAAAGTTTCACAGATAAAATTGTGAAAAACTGTGCTAAATATTATAAGACAAATTAAATATATGCCAAGATAGACAACCATTGTTAGTACAGAGGTCAGTCGCACAAGCTATAAAAACTTAAGGCAAAACTTATTATTATTATTATTATACAGTCTACAATCCGTATAACTGCAGTCAACAAGAATGAATATACTAAAATAAAGTTTAAAAAACCCCAAATCTTTCAAATAATGATCTAATAAAAAAAAGAGTTAGTTACTTTATTATCACTGGTAGCAGAATTGTACAAAGCACTAAGCATCTTGGCAGCATGTGAAAGTGATGTTAAGATTCAGTCACAGAAATCTAGCTTTCATAAAAGTTACAATACTGATAACACTATATTAAGCATTTTTAACACAGTATTCTGTTAATACTGCATTGTAGCCATTATGAAGCACAAAGTCCTTACATTTTCCTCCTCAGTTTCTTGTACAAAGAAAGCTTCTCCATTGTCACCCAGTTTCATATGAAGATCAACAGCATCGCCATTAATTTCTATATCAATCTGTGGAAAGAGACAATTTAAGGTAAATAATTCATCATAGGGGAAAGCAATGACACCAAGGTCCACTTAGCTCTCGGAGTAAACTTTGTTCCATTGTAAAATCATGCCTCTTTCTCCTCCCTCTGCTTTTTGAAAGAAGTCTGTTATAATAATGGTCTTTATTTTGTTAACCTGCAAAATACATCATGCTCCTAGCAGAGAGCCTAACACCTACAAGCAAAATTAGAAGACAGTAAAAAACATCCAAAGACTGAATCTTGTTCAACTAATTTGGAGAGCTAGTAGCATAAAAAACCAATCACATATCTAGTCTTTATTTCCTGGAAGAATGATTGAGACTGTTCATGTCCATATGTTTAGAGCTCAACCTGAATTGGGGCCCAGTATGAACCCGAGTCCTGAACATCAAAAGTTCAAGATGACAAACTGGAAGCCTCCTGGAGGCAAGCTTTGTTCCAATGGAACACAGATCTGCCACGATTATTTCTGCAACTCAGCTAATGTTGTTTCAGATTTTCCTGCTCTTGAGTTTATGAGGATATGACATAGGACCACAACCCTTCTGCAACGACAGTGCTTTCGTCAGAGAAAGAATGGGGGTTTTTTTCCTCATGAAAAGGTACTTTAAATTAGATTACATTGCACAGGAGGGAGAGATTGCCCTTCCCCACACGTATGAAATAAAATGAAAAAAAAAAAGTCTTTCTTAAACCAAGACACAAATATTTTACTTCCTCCTCTTTGCAAAATCTTGGGCATCCAGTTTTCCATTATTTTTTTTTTAAAGTGTTTAATATTCAGATAAAATTACCTTACTTTTCAGTAAATCTGCTTATCTAATCCTATCTGTATATCTGCATTTAGCCTAGCTAATTAAAAATAATGTAATACATGTCAGACAGAAACACAATGGACTTGCCTTACTGCAGAAAATACCAATAGCATTTCACATTATATATAGTTTAGAAACTTTTGTCAAAAGGAGATCAAGTTAAATACTGTAATTGCTATGAGATATTCAATATTTACACTACTCAGGTTCTAGTTTCCTGTCTATATATATATATATATATATAAAAAATACACACTAGGCCATACAGCTAGTATTGTGATATAAATACTCTTATTCACAGTTAGTTATCATGACATGAAATGGCCAGTCAAAAAGGAAAGAGGATTAATTTTAAGATTAGCACATGGACTGACAAGAAAAAAAACCACCGCAGTGCTAAGAAAGACAGTATCCATGTATCTTAATCCACTCTGTTATTCACCCATTTATGAGAATAAAACCATTAGCCAAGGAAACCCAACCACAGGAGATGATAAATTGCAAGGAGATAACCAAACATGCATGGGGACTATACCCAAATGCTTAAGAGAAGAGCTTGTCTTTTTCCCCCCACAAGAAGAACTGAATGGTTTTGATCTGAAAATCAGATTTATGTCACTACTGAACAGTGTATTCTTAAGATATTTTCTTGAATTTCCAATTCAGTAACATGAGTTTTCAAAAAAAAAAAAAGTTACCTTACCTTAGTGTTTTGTTTTTGGTTTTTTTTTCAACAATTTCTTTATGCTGATTTAGACAAACATCCCTAATTTTAGTACCTATACTTCATGCTGGTTTCTGGGGACTTCAATATATATCTTAAGTATAGAGCTGAAGCACAGATATGCATATTTTATGTTCCCATACATCTTGAGACTACCAACTGATCTTACCCTCATAACATGCCAGAGAAAAATGCATACACAACACAGTAAGGACCATTCACTTGACTATGGAGAGAACACTCAAATGCAGAACAGCAGCTCAAAGGATGAAGGGAGCAAGAAGCAGCAGCCATCCACTCAAGCAAAAGCTGAGAACTATGCTGACAGCCTAGTACAGCAGGTACCAAGAGATGTTTCTACTATTCAACAGCTTTTTAGAGGTACCCAGAAGCTGAAATCCTCTCAAATTTGGCTGAGCATCTCAGGAGTGTAATTAAAGACATTTAGCAAGCTCAAGTTTCAGATCACTCCCGTTGTTAAGTGTATCTCATTTGCTTAAACATCAGAAAAAGTACAGCTATACCACCTCCCTTGTACCTTGCTGAAAAACTCTAATGTAATCTGCTGCAGAACTGTTAAGGAAAATCAACTTTTTGTCATCAGCATGCTCATTAAGAAAAACACTAGCATGTGGGAAATCAAAACAAAAAAAATATAAAATGCCCCAACATAACTGCTCTTTTGGTTACACTTTATTCTCCTTTTACAACCAAATATAAAGATGGGAGTTGTTTTCTGCAGTGTCCTTTCACTTCTGAGAAAAGCAGCACATAATCCTGAGGTTTTATGATCTGTTAAAATCAATCCATCCTGTGGCAGCGGACCCACAAGCAATACTGCCACACACAGTACTCCCTACTGACAGTAATGTAAAGTCCCCTCACAACTGCTCCATTTTTCAGTCAAATTTACAACCCAATCCAACTCACTCCCCAGGCAAGACTACTAAAGCCTATGGAAAGGGGATGATGGCAGGACAATTTGCTTGGGTAGCGGCAATGTCAGACTGGTTGGTCAGGGAACTGTACCAGGTTCTCTCTCAAATACACTCACATAGGAATGACGCTTCAATCCCAGTTTTTATTTGCTTGTGGATATTAATAACTACATTTTCTACTGCATATCAGCCTTGAACAGAGCTAACAAGGAATAATATTTATGATAGGTCACCAACCCTTAAGACATGCTCTATTTGTCCTCCAGACATTCCAAAAATATTTGCTTGCAACATCAACGATCAGTTACATGGCATTAAGCATTTCTTTCCCAGCATACTTAAATAAGAAAATAAAGAGCCATGTAAACATTTTAAGCCTTTGAAGTCTACATGTTTGTATTATTCTTTTTGCATAGCTTAAGAGCTGTCAGAGCTTTTTTTTTCCACAGTATTTTTTTGCTGAGTCCTTAGATTACCACAGGAAGTTCTGTTTCGCATTCCAAAACTATCACTCTGTACAGCATATATGAGAAACTGCTCTGTACTAAATCAGCCTGCTAACTGGGTATGTAGGGGGCTAGGGAAGGAAGGAAGAAGGGGGAAAAACGTGAATGCATTGGAATTCAAAACTTTGTTTTGGCTCCCTTTCTGAACTTACCACTTTTTCTTTAGAGCGCAATACACCAAGCTTCCCAAATCGGACATGAAACGGAGAACACTGGTATGTACCATCCTGCTGCCGGACCACAATGACATCGATGCATCCTGAAAGGGTTGCCTGATTGATGCCTTTGTACAGCTCCTTCACAGTAACCAGGACTTGTCCTGCAAGTTGTCCTACGTAGTTCATAGTCTGAGACTAAGGGAGAGAAAGGGGAAAAAAAAAAAGGAAATAAATTTTAAAAACATAAAGAGTTTTTTTAAAATCCATTTTTAAGAAACCTCTAAATAGATGTGCAGTGTCATTTATCAATTACTCTGATTATAGTAACAAGCTTTACACAAATGCCTTCAAGAATTTTGAGCCAATTCTTGTATTACTAACAGTCTGCAGAGTTATAAAACCTATTCCTAACAGCTTATCAACCTGAATCTATGATTATTTAAATATTTTAAAGTAAATTTTGAAGCATGTAATTTTTAAATCCCAAAGCCTGGACTCAAGTGCTGCTTAATTTCTCAAATAAGCTAAAAAGACAAATCATTCTCTGAAGACAGCCCATGTAATACACCTGATCCTCTAACTGAAAATGAAGATAACTGTACATAAGGACACACACAAAAAAAAAAATCTAAAAGTCAGGAAAAGTTACATAGACTTCACTTATTAAAAGATCTTTTGGGAGATAGAGGGGTTTGAGAATAAGTGTGCATAAAACAAATATGGAAGAAATACAGTTTTCTTCCTATATAAGGAAAGCACACCACCAGTGAATTCATTTGCCATGAAACAAGTACTAAAACATCTCACAACATAAAATCATGAGCTTGTAAAAATCTTTCTTGAAAAGCACTGCCATCAACCTTCAGAAGTTAAAACTGAGATGAAGATTTCCACCTGTGGTAGGTGATGCCAGATACTCAAAGTTACCAAGACTCTCCTATTAACTCTTGATCAAATAAAACTACAATAAGTATCACCTACAGTTACAATGCATACTTCTCTAAACAGCTTAATGAAGCTTGTAGGTATCTATACTTAAAAAAGCTGCTGAAGTAAAGCTTGCTCTGTGAAAAGGCAGTGAACCTAGAAACACGACCTTGTTCTCAACACACTTCTTGTCCATGAGAAGCAGATGACTTACTAGCTAGCAGCCATTATTTCCACAGAAATTACACCTAAAGAATAAACACTAAATTCCAAATACATTTTCATATGTGACAAGTAGGTCTTAACCAAGTTTACAAACTCATGCAATATAATATTTTAAGTGTAAAGCATTATCTTACCCACTAACTACCTTCCACAAGTTGCACAAAGTTTCAGTCAAGAGAAAACAATTTTTTTACAATTTTTTGTGCTTGTTCATACTCCTGACATCAGGAAATTGAAAAATAACAATATGTAGTCTAGATGAAGGAATCTGACTAGATAAGAGTGGGGAGTTCAGGATAGAATACAAGGAAAGGAAGATGCACAGAGTAAGATTATGCTATAGTCAAACAAGATAAATGAAGAACACGTAGAATCACTTATCGAACGTTCTGTCTAATCCATGAAAAATATGTAAGTGAATGAATGAATTTTGAACGACTGCAAGTCTTTCAGACTAAGAATACAATATGAACTATGACAGCCAGTAAGAAATGAAGTACAAATATTTCTCAGAACATCTTAGCTTTAATAGAAAGAGGAGAGAAAATCGTGAAAGTGTTCTACTGGAAACTTAAGTGCAACCCTTCCTCATTCTGCTGTCTCCTGACTCCTACCCAAAAGACTGCTACAAGCTCATTTCAAATATATCCAAGCAACTGCATGCCTCTAAAGTGAAAAGTCTTATTTGGGAGAACAAAGAGCCACTGCAAACAAGCAAAACACACAACACTGAATGCATAATGGGGCCTAAATTATAAAAATACTATTTTGAGATAATATTTCTACAAATGTAATCTACAGTGAATTTATTTTTCTACTTGCTAATCTATTTTTATTTGCCTCCTAACACGGTTTAGGATTTTCTTAATGCTTCCAAACAAAGCTGTACTGCACTACAAGAGTTCTTCCTCCTGATACTGCTTTCATTACATAGGTAATTTACCAATTATTTCTGTTCTGAGCCTTCAAAGTCTTCATTACAGTAACACAGGGTATATTGCATTAATTCAAAAGCAAGCTACTTTTGTAGAATCTAACAGTACCGATATAATTGTAAACATGCAGGAAATCTAAAACTACTTTCACAGACTCAGAGCAGCTACCGAAGTATTTTTCTCCATCTCAGGCTTCTCAAGCCTAACATACATTACCTAATTGTCTTTAGATTTTTGAAAAAGAATTCTTTCCTCTCCACAAGACTTAAAAAGAAAAAAAAAAAGGTTTTTCCAAAACAGACTTAAAACTGTTTTAAAATTATCCACAGAATTACTGTGCTAGGTAACACGCTCGAGAATTTTCTCCTGTAGTTTTTTGTACAATATACTTGATGAAGACAAAAAGAACAGACTGTCATTGAGTGACTAATGAGATTAGCAGAATGGACTCCCTATCAACATTAGTGATTAATAAAATTCAGTTTCATCTCTAAGTAGTTTCATGTACAACTATAAAACTGACTGCTTTTTAACGAAATAATAGCTCACTCTTGCTAAAAGGTTAAGTCTCACTTCAATCCTTCCTCATCTGACCCTCTTAATAAGCTGATGTTAGCTCACTGACACAGCAGGCAGAAGTCTACCCATCTTTTTGTTGTTATTTGTTTCAGGGGGTTAGTAAATTAGATTAGCTCACAAAGAAGAGCGTGACAAACACCAAAGAGTCACAACGCACACAGCAGCACCAGAGAGCAAGAAAAAAAAAAGGCTGGGGTAGGGAACTGAACATCTTCATTTTGACAAGTGAGGTATTTGCTGCATTTCATGGCACTGTAACCCAAGACAGAAAGGTAGCGCTGCTTTAATGTTTAAGCAATCAGTCTTCCCCTACAATGACAGTCAATTTTTATTCTAAATCTTAGGAAAAATTCTCTAACATATAGTCATTTATCATTCATGGTTATACCTTGGCCACTCCCCAGAGGAGTGCACAGTATTGGCTTACAAAGAAAAGTTGATTTCATGTCACCAAGGAGACTGAATTTGTTAAAAGAAATGTTTGGCGCAATCAGGAATAGAAGTCTTTATTAAAGTCTCTGTTCCATATATTTCATTTCAATTAACAGGACTCGAGAAGCAGACATTAGCAAGGAATTATCTTATCATTTAAGCAGCAACAGTTTAAAAGATCAGAATTTCACAGCAACTGCTGAAAACCTAGTTCAGTTGATAATCTTTTTTTCCTCACATACATGCTAACTGACCATGTCTAACCACAGAAAACCACTAAAAAACCCACAAGACTGAAGCATTCACTTGTTACATATATTCTTGCTTTCCAGTAGCAAAAGTTATCTCTTTTATAGATGTTACATAACTGTAGCTCACAGCATACAGCCACTTTTACAATCATACACAGTATAACCTCTTACGTGTGAAAGCTGTGAACTTTTGAACCTATTGAGTATTAAAAACAATGTTTATAAGGAAAGAAGCTTTTTATGATCCAAGCCTTAATGCAAACATTGCTTTGTACATTGTAAGTAAACACAACTGTAGATCAGAAACTAATTTTTATATTGCTTATCAGGTTGTAGTTCAACTTTTAACATAATGGTTCACTATGTAAGATAAACACATTATTTAAGAAGGTTCTAACCATAGCAAGCAACTGATCAAATAGAAATAAAGTGTCACTACATACCTAAGAAACATGAGACGTTTATATTCTCTTAAATGTCACATAAACTCCAGCTAGGAGACTTTAAAATTTGGGGTTTGGTTTTTTTTTGTAAAACTTGTGGCAAGCAGTGCTGAATCTGACTATAGAGAGGAACAGTGTAAAGTGTTATGGTGTTAATTCTTGCACATGCAATAGAAATAGTCTGACGACAGAATAACCAGTAAGACAAAGTATTTCCTCAATAACATTCTTTATTTTATGCTTAGTAAACATTTAGTTTACAAAAATGCTGTTTAGCTTTTAAGTTTTATTTATTTTGATATCCAGAGTATAAACATTACCTGGTGCAGTCAAATTTCAGAAATCTGCATAAAATCTAAAGTTAATGTAACTCGGATAGCAAATCAAAAGGTTACCCATACCTAAGGCCTCAAAGTGGAAAAACACTTTTTGTGACTTCTGAGGCTCCAGAGAGATTGACTTTTAAGCAGTTGATGTTTAAGCAACACTACCTAGTTTGCAAAAATTCTTATAGCTGAATATGTTAATACTACTAAGCTAAGTGTGACTGTAATTGGAATGGGGGGAAGGATCTCCCTGTCCTCTATCATAAAAAAAGATTTTTTTCTGGCAAGAAGCCATTACACTGCAAAAGCCAGAAACTGAAACTGCTTTTTTTTTTTGCCTTTTTTTTTTTTTGAGAGAGAGCTAGCATAAAAGTAAATCAGTCACAAGAAAGAAAATACCTACTTTGGATGTTAAAGAAATAAAAATAAAATTCTGTGCCTCCATCTATAAAATACTTAAATCAGTTAAACTAATATTAACCCTGCATATGTTGGTTGACTTCCTCATGTTAGAGCAGTGAGGAATAGAATAGCTTTCAGAAACAATGATTAAACAGTACTACAGCTCAGATTAAGTATCTAACATGCTCTACTGACCGGTAGCCAAATATTCAAAACTCATCACCAGGAAATGCTTACATCAGCATAACTTGAGTGGGAGGTTTTGTGGATAGGAATTGTATCTATGTCCCATTAACAAAGATGTTACTTTGGCTGCTACAAAACCAACATGTTTTCTTGAACAGATTTTTTTATGTTATTCAGTAATATCCATATACAAGTGCAACATATAATCAAAAGGCTGTCCACAAATTTGTGTTTTCGGTGCATCTGGAGTAGTGCTTTAGTAAAAGCTGCATTTTTGTGTTCTTAAAGCCAACATCTTTTATACAGGTGCACCCATATGAACACGAACACTACAAATGCCCAGTTCAACAACAGAAAAAGAGTGCAAGTTACTCAAAGGCAAGCTACCAGATTGCTCTAGAGAGATACAGCTTTTGAAGGCATGAATTTTAACTATCACTGCAAAAAAAAAGTTACTTAAATGTAGATCTTAGCTTACATGAGAGTAGTTTTTTATACATCCCATTTGTTTTCAGATATATTTAGAGGACTAAAAGATAGTCTAATGCCACATGATGTAAACAGTAAAGTTACATTTGTTTCAAGAGATTAGGTAGAAAAACAAAATTAAAAACATGCATAACAATAGTTTCCCTCAATTTATCTCATCTTGCCTATATGTGCATGTACATTTATTTAAGAGGCAGGAGCTTTCCTTAACCAGGCAAAATCTTTAGCAAGTGTTTCACTAGTTTCTATTTTGTACCCTGAAAAGACTGGGGGGTGAGAGGGGAAATGACCGTGTGAAACAGGACCACTGTAGCATCAGGTCTACTTGTCAAAAACATTTTTGCTCCTAAGTCAAATTTTATTTGGGATTTAGGATTGCTCCTGGTACTGCACAGAGCACTTATGGAACAAAAATGGGAAACAAACTAAGTCTGTTGAATGCCTAAAGTCTTACACATAGTATTAATTACAGACAGTCATTTTTTTTAATATATTTTAACTACACTACAGGAAATTACATACCCATACTTAGCAATGAATCTGTCAAACTCACCAAGATACCAGAAGGAACCCTTTCATGGGCAGCAACAACGCTTCTATTAAAGTAATCTTCAAAACCATCCTCTCCTGAGAAATGCATCTCAGAAAACAAGAAACTAACTTTCCACAGTACAGGTAAATGCAAAGCTTACAGCCATAACAGATTGTTGTATCAGCATTTCTTCTCTTTCCATAGGAGCAGAAGAATTATGTAAATCTTGTGGTCTCTTAGAGAGAAATGTTTGGTATACTTTCCCACACAGTATTATGATTAAAAAGGAAGTGCTTCCTTAAGAAAGCTCACATAGAAACTCCCTCACCAATAAGCTTTGCTTGAAATGTCACAGCCCCCTTGCGCTCTTCGAGATAAGTAATAACATGGGCAGACTTTGCCATATGTTTGCACTGATAGGTAATGATCTTGTTTTACATCAGGTCACGTGACTTCAGCTGAAGCTCCCACGAAAAGAAACAGGGATTTAGTTAATGATTCTTAAGCAAAGTCTACATTAGCTCACTTGGAGACTTTTCACCCACTGTTGCAACCCTACCACCAGTAGCAGCATTCAAAGTCCTAGTTCAGCCTGCTGCACACCTAACTCATGAATGCCTGCTGCCACTCTGTGTGCTTGCTCCCTCGCTCATGGTTTCACTGGCCTAGCCAGCCACCTTTTATAGGACAAATCTGATGACATTTCAGAGTCTGGTATTTGTGGGCTATTTTCTCTCCTTTTTGAAACTGAATTGTAATAGTAAAGAGACAACTGACCTGGTGTCAAGTTTATACTAAAGCATACAAAAACAAAGCACACCAAAATAAACATTTTTTCCTGTGGAAATCTTCCTACTTTCTTGAAACTGAATTGTTAAAAGTACTATAATTTGTGTGTGTGGACAATACATACAAGCTTATTGTATGTGGTTCCATGACTGAGAGTAAGAAATAATTTTTGATCTGAGGAGTTCTGAAATGTCACTACTTCTCTAAATAGTATCATGGATAGCTGAAATAACTGAGGAAGTGTATTCTAACCCTGAATGGGAGAGATACTCCCTGAGGACCATTACATTCCCTAAACGTAGACACATTCTTGTTACCTTAAACCCATGCATCTTCTCTCCACCCCACGGTGTTATTTTGTGTCTGCTACAGAAGACTGTGGAGGACTTCTTGAATTACAAGGTAAAAAAAATAATCTAGGACCCTACTACCATCTTCACTCTCTGCTCCTCTACGTTTTTTAAATTTATGCATTAGGGTCTGATGCAAGGACAACGAATCACATTATTAGATGCAGCCAAATGGCTTGTGGGTTTACAAAATAAATAATGAACTACACTCAAGGCCAAAGTAAATCAGTCTTGATGACAAACTCCTAAATTGAGTGTTGGGACTGCTACTGCAGAAGTAAGGTTGCAATAAACTGTTACCATCTCCAGGCTCTTTTCTACACTCTGATTTAGTTTGTAGTTAATGTGGCTCTTCACAGGAAAAATTACCAGCTTTGTTACCAGACATAACAAATATTTTCATAGCATATTAAGAATTACTAGACACATTCAATTTTCCTCTTCTTGTTCATCATTCCTTTATCATGTGTGCTCCACTAAAATATGGCAAAACACACACAGTTATGAGCAGAATGGAAGCCAGCTTTTAAGACAGTGCTTCTTTTCAAACACTTTTGACTTTGCTTTATGCTATTTTTGTTGTGTACCATTTTCTGTTATATCTATTCTATCGCAGTATTGTTCAGTATTTCTGATTGACATTAGTTTCTTCAAATCTTCTAAAAGTGTTTTAGAAGACATCCTTTCTACAATAGTAATAAAATTGTGGTCACTGCACAGGCAATAAGGCAAGATTTAGACAGGTACTAAGCTTTGCACATTTAGTAAGCCTCCTTGTCTTTTATTTGTCAATATTAATAAGGTAAAGAAAATATAATTCCCCCTGAGTAAGTTTAAGTACTATGTTATTTACTTACAGTTTACACAGGAAAATTAGCTTTAGTTTTGAAAAGCAAATATTCCAAATTTGGAAAGTATTAGAAGCAATGTTTTTCATGCAACTTTAATCCCGCTCTTCGGTGTGGGTAGATTTTACTGTGGTTTAGCCTCAGAAAGCACATGAGCTTTTTCACTAGCCTCACGCAAGTTAATACTGCTGACAAAGATCAGTCATCATCCTATGTTTTCTTCTCTCCGCTATTTGTGGGTCTGCATATCTTATCCCACTGCTCATTAGTCAAAATCCCTGATGGAAAGTATGATTCGATTTTTAAATGGTACTTTTCTATAGTAACCTTCATAATATATTTGATTGCATCGATTTAGTTTTACAGCATCCCACAGACACAATATTTTTCAGTGCAGCTTAAGTATTTTTTTTTAACTCTTAAAAAAAAATAGCAAGAAAGGAAATCCAAAGTTTACTCAGACTTGGCCCTTTTGTAATGTGCCAACAATTATGTCTGTATGATCTAGTATGAATCATTTTTTTTTTTTCTTTCACCCATGCAATGAAAAACTCAGGCCAGGAGACTATGAATTAAAAATACAGGGCCTTTTAGTACTGTTTAAACTTGACTTTGCAGAGTTTCCCCTCCATTTTTTACCTCTTTGCATATTCCAAACTTTGCTTCTATGGACTACATTTATAGCTGCTAATCAGATTTACATATCCCAGATGGTCATTAAAAAAAAAAAAAGTCTGCCTGTGAAAAATTACATTTAAGTGATTTGGTTGTACTTTTTAGGAACTGTAGAACAAGCACAGCCTGAACACAGCTACAGGACTTTTCCTCAGCTTTCATCAGTACATGTTATTCTAAGTTCTGGGAGGAAGGCAGCAGCAATCCTACAGACAGCAGCTTCTATTCATACACAAACACAATTCACTCAGAGATCAGGATAAATTTGCTGAGACAAATGAGACAAATCCTTCTCTAGTTAACATATCCTAATACATACAGCAATTATTGGACAATTTTTGTTCATGCCCATATGTATCCTTCACACCATCATGTCCCACATCACTGTATTTACTATCAACTAAGACTTAAGCACCACAGTTCTCGGGCTCACACCCCATCCTGACACTGGAAAAAGGTCCCTTCTCCCCAGGCCTCAACTCGTGATTCCGAACCTCCACCACACTTCTAATTCTCTTGCACTTTTTACACTTTGTCTGTTGGGTGCAAACAAATTGGAAGAGTTCCTAATTCTGCTACAGAGATTACAAAAATCAGACTGGGACTGAAAATACTTTCCTGTGCCCAAGTCCTGATCCTAGCCGTGGTCTGAGGTATCGGCTTACTGAAACTGCAAATTAAGCTCTGCTCATTCCAGCTTGTGATAAAATGCCTTTAATACAACATCTTTGTTACTTTTGACTGCAAAACTCTATCCATCCATATTACGGACTTTTAAGCCTAATTCAAAGGCTAATAACTTTGTTAAATCAAAATAAATTTACACATGAATAACAAGACATACTGAATGAAGACCATCTGCCTCAGATCCATTCTGAAAGGGATATGAGAATTTTTCTAAGAGAACAGCTAGAGTTTTTCCCCTAGTAGAGTGCAAACATACCATCAAGTTTCACTTCTTATAAAAAAAAAAAAATTTGCTAAAATTTTCCATATAAAGGCTGAAGGTGGCTAATATATAACTTAGAACTAAATTTTCCATTTTAGCAAAGTTATGTGCAACTAAAAATCAAGTTCTGCTCAAATATGCTGAAAAAGACTGAAAGGCAGTGTTATCTGCTTTCACCTGCAATTCTCAGACATCCAAAATATAAAAATAATGAAAAAACCCCTATCACCAGTAATAATAGCATGGTACAAGAATCCAAGCAGTTGGTAGATGTTAGAGAAACACCAGTGATACAAAAGCAATACATTGCCCACTAAAATGGTGGTTAGAAACGAATAAAATCAAATGTCTAATTTTCCATCTACGATGCAAGATGGCAATTCAGTGTCTTCATAATCTCCTGTCAGGTAGAGTCAAGAGCCGTTAAAATTACAATATTTTTCAGTGCAGCTTAAGTATTCTTTTTTTAACTCTTAAAAAAAAAAAATAGCAAGAAAGGAAATCCAAAGTTTACTCGGACTTGGACCTTTTGTAATGTGTCAACAGTTATGTCTGTATGACCTAGTATGAATCATCCAATTCCAGTATTATGGTATCTTGCCTTGTATTAATTTGAGCATCTCTTCCCCCTTTTCTTAAAGGGTAGTTTGGTTTTTTTTTCTGGTTTACAAAGGAACTTCTGTGAGAGAAAAAAATACTTTAAGAGGCCATAAAGGGAGTTTTACTGTCGAAATGATCAGTTCAATCAAAAACTTAGGTTACACGCACACCGAAAGCTCTTATGTGTGTGAAGACCTTAACTTCTTTCAAAGTACTGAAAAGAGGTAACTGGTTAATCCAGGAGCATACATACCCCTTTGGAATCTGCATGGGCACATCCCGCACAAGGGCCTGCCATACCTGACATACCTATTTCCAGCAGCACAGAGTCTCTATAGCTACATCATCCTTGGTTGAACTTATTGCTAGACACATACAGCAGAATGCAAAGTTTTTGAACAGAAATTCCATCTATCTAATTTTTACATGAGATGAGAGAAAGCAGATGAAGCTTTTCCTGTATGTTTCTAGAAAGCACTAAGCACTTCCCTCATGAGCAATCCCTTATCTTTCTATTTTCTCCTTTGAAAAAGGTTTCTTTCCAGGCACTGATCTGCCTCAGGTATATTTATATTTTCTTACAACCTTACAGGATTTAAAAGTCAAAGCAAAAGAACATAGCCACTTAGAGCAGCATGAAATGCATCCTATCAGTGGTAAATAATTTGGTTACCTTTAGAATAGACACACAAATATGAGATCTGAGACTAGCACATATCTTCAGGTTCACAAGAACAAACAGAAAAATACTTATTTGAGAAATACATATATGGAATACCCCAAAGTTCTAAATATAGTAATACAGTGTATATAAACAAGAAAACTTAATTGATAGACTCTCCATATTGTTGAACTGATACAGAACAACATTAATAAATTCCATTTGCATACAAGACTCAGCTATTTTATTAGAAAAATCAGGTAAATTTTCTTTATTCCCACACAAAGGTATTCATAGCATGAGATGTTGGGAAGGGGAAAATTAGATATAGCTGAGCAAAGTAGCATATGCTTACTCATTCACCAAATACAATCTACTTGCATTACTGAGTTTTAACGAACACACAAATCACACCTGTCTGAAGGACAGATCTGCTCACCCTTAGCACACGGCAGCACATCTGCACCGTCTATATGGGACATGACAAACCTTTAAGGCAGCCTCACAGATTTCTTGTTTGTGTTAACGTGCACTTTTCATTTGGGGAATGAATGGCTTTAAGTCACTGCTAATTAACTATTTCTTTTTTAAATCATGGTATTTCAGTTGATATCACAAACTAAATTCTATTGTTAGCCAAGTGAGAGACAATTACTTCCATTTCTAATGGAATCTCAGCTACAATTCATTATTGGAAACACTCATTTGAAATATTTTGCAAAGAATCCTTTACACATTTCCTTTAAAAGGCCTTTCATAACCACCAATCCAGAAGCAGTACATTTCCTGAGAAGACACTTACACAATCTAAAAAAAGACAAGTAAACCTAAAGACATGGCCTAAGACTGGCTTAGCATGTGCCAGCTTCAGACACAGAGACCAACACAAAAATGACACCTGGAACACTGGACACTTTTCTATTATTATTTTGCATATTTACATTCTGGAATTGAACATAAGCACTTTGGATAACAAAATGGGCCAGTTCCTCTGTTAAAAATCTTATCCATTCACTCAGTACAGACAGCAGCAATGAGGAAGTGTCCCTTGGTTTTCAGAAAAAGAGTGACTTGGGACAACTTCTGGCAGTTAATGTCAAATTACATTACTGCAAAGCTGAAAGAAACCAATAACAACAAAATACTTAACTAGGAAGGGAAAGCTAGGATCCCTTGGAAATTCCCTTGAAATACAAGCAGAAGAAAAAAATACATTTCTATCAAAATTTTTAAAAATCCCCAAAAAGTGTGCTTAAACTCAAACACAAAGACAATCTGGCTTGACTTGGCATGACCGTTTAATATTAAATCAGCCTGCCAGCACAAACCAAAATGTAAGCATAAGTTACTAGAGTGTGCAATCAAGATGAAATAGCAGCTAGGTGGAATAAAAACTCAGTTTTAAGTGACACATTCTTTGCAAAAGCAGCAACATTTTTACTGTGCTTGAAGTGGATAATTTCATTTATAATTTTCAAAAAATCTCTGCCTACCCATATAGCAATAAGATATTTACAAAGATGACATTTTTGAGTGACTGTAGAACCTTAAAATGCAACTTCAGTAAGATCAAAAGTTCATAAAGTACTCCTGATCATCAATTCCAGATGCAAAAATCACTGGGATACAGTATGCTACTATGTTATGTTCTCAAAATTTGCCCAGCATGGGATGAAGACCCCATGCATTCGCTTTAGACTTGAACCTGATCACAAACATATCACTCGCTGCTTTGTAGAAGCCCGCAAGCTTTTTCACTGTGGATATATGTGACATGCAGCACTGAATCTCACACCAGAGGGTGCCCTTTCATCCCTTTTCAGACAGCTACATACAACAAATTTGCAATTCATGATATAAAAAAGCAGTGTTTAATTCAGCACAGATATTCTATGATCACACACAAACCTTGAAAAACTGTCTGTTTTCCTATATGCTGTGATCTTGCACTTAAGATGTAAAAGACTGGAAAAGAATTGATCTGGAGTATTACCCATGTAAGTATCTTCCAGGAAGAGAGAAACAAATGCAACTAATTTAACTTCTAGCTTTGACAGAGGTTCCCAATGTCCCTTGGAACAAAATCCTTTCAGTTTTACCTGATCTAGATTGCCAAGTTCTCTGGGGCAGAGACCAAGTCATAAAGCATGCAATGCAAAGAAGGGCTATTCTGGGCCTCAAGATACATAAGGAGATGTCAAGTGCAGTAAGTGCAGTTCACATTTCCCCATAATTGATCATGACTTTACACTAGTGGAAAGAAATGCTGGAAGTAGGGAGAAAGGACAAAAAGTTTTCTGCACTGCAAAACTGCAATGTATGTCTTCCAAGTAAATAATAGCAAAGAATTAAACTTAATATTGTACCAAACCATAATGTTAAGTACTAAGAATAAGACAACTTCAAACCCCACTTATTTTAACGGCCATTAAAAAACCCAAACAGTTTGATATGCTTAACTGAAAAGTTACACTATGAGCTTAACTGCTTACAAGAGCCTTTCAGCACTATCTAGTTATTCCTGCTACAATTAAGAATGATACCAGATAATACAGCATTTCATTCAAAGATTCTCACATCCTGACTTAATTTAGAAACTATTTAGCTTATCAGTTTAATGTTCAACTATATAATAGTAATATGTTTTTACAGAGCACCTCACAAATCATTCCCTTACACCACTCAAGTAAAGAGATCTTCCTTGATTTTTGTAGATGATGAAATTGTTTACATTCCTGTATGTCCTGGGATGCAAAGAAACTATAGCAGGGGCTAGGAGACACGGCACAACCGATGGCCCTGGACTGAGCTAGTTGCCTAGCATGCATAAAAACAACGGTTAGGGATCTGTAGGGATCTACCGAGTGACTGAGTGATTGACATGCCCACACTACCAGTAACTCAAAGTGAAGGCATTTTGTGACTTACGATTTTTCATTCTGACTAGTGAATATCTGTACATTCTCAAAATGTGTATAAGACTACACATTTTCATCTTTCAATATATTTTGCAATATTAAGAGCTCAGTATTCAAAACTGTCCTGAGAAATGCTATTAGAAAGTACAAAAAACCAAAACCAAAACCAAACAAAAACCCCTCAAACAGAGTTCTATAGGACTGCCTAGCATGTTCTCCTCTGATGGCATCCTAATACCACGTACCATTATGGGATGTGGTTAACAAATCCTTTCTTGTAACAACAATGGAATTTTGTTTGGGGAAAAAAAAGTAATCAGATAATGTGCACATACAAAACACAACCAAAACACAGGTATGATTATTACATCATTTCGTTGCATGGAAATGCTCACGTTTAAACAGCATATTGCCTTATTCTATTAAAAGCCATTGCTGTCTGCTACACGTACTCAGCAACCACTTAATGAGAGGAAAAATACAGTTCACCCAAACTAATGCAGACGTGCATTCGGCAAAAACTCGAACGCATACACAGAAAACGCAGTGATTAGCACTTCATGCTCCCCAGGCCAGGAGGGATAAACAGAAAGAGCGGAGGAGGAGTGAACAGCCAGAGTTAAGAACGCTTATCTGTACCCCCCAACAGCGGCGGGAGCTCGGGCAGCAAGGCACCGAGCGCGGTTTTTGACATTTTAAGAGTGGCACCACCAGGCAGAGCCGGTAAAACCGACGCTTCGGAACGGCACACCGCCCTCACGGCGCCGCCAGGCTGCAGGCGGCTCCCGGGGACGGCCGGCAGGACAGGCAGGGTCGCAGCCCCCGACCCGGCAGCCAGGGAAGGCGGGGAGGCTTTCCCTTCCCCCTCCCTGTACACCGGGACAGCCCG
>NW_010313077.1:0-356 GCF_000700745.2 Antrostomus carolinensis
GGTTTTACAGCTCCTTGCACTGGGGCCGTGTGGCTCCTTGCACCAGGATCGTGCAGCCCCTTGCACCAGGATCATGTGGCTCTTCACACCAGGATCATGTGGCTCTTCACACCAGGATCATGCCGCTCTTTGCACCAGGATCACGTGGCTTCTTGCACCAGGGTTGCACAGCCCCTTGCACCAGGATTTTACATCTCCTTGCACTGGGGCTATGTGGTTCCTTGCACCAGGATTGTGCAGCCCCTTGCACTGGTGCCAGAGCCTTGGTGCAGCCATGGAGGGCTCACAGTGACCTGGGGACATTCAGGGTGGTGCGAGATGAATTCTCTGGGGACAGGGGGTGGCAGCGGGAGGGA
>NW_010313077.1:456-2880 GCF_000700745.2 Antrostomus carolinensis
TCGCGCTGGTGCCAGAGCCTTGGTGCAGCCATGGAGGGCTCACAGTGACCTGGGGACATTCAGGGTGGTGCGAGATGAATTCTCTGGGGACAGGGGGTGGCAGCAGGAGGGAGCGATGGGGACCCTGCCTGGCCACAGGCACCAAGCCCCCCTGCACTCCGAGTTCCCAGGGCACTGTGTCACCCCTGCCACCAGGCTGCCCGTGTTTCCCTCTCCGTGGCCAGGATCTCCCCGCTCCACAGGACCTGCCGTGTCAAATTTGGCTGGAAACAGCAGATTTAACAGGAGGTGACACACCCCAACAGGTTGATTGTCACCTGACAGGGACATGGGTGTCAGACAGCGGGGTGATGGGCCCTTCAGCGCAGCATCTCCCATGCATTGCTCCATGCTGGACCTGAAGGACCAGCCTCTTGGGTCCAGTCTGGGCACCCAACACTGGCCTGATCTGTCTGACACTGCATCCAGCAGCTCCTCTTGGGAAGGATCCAGACACCTCAAGCTCTGGTCACATCCACATCCCAGGCACACCACCCCCTTTCTTCTCATCAGCCATCCTTCAGGGCTGCAGCAATGAAGAGATTTACCCCTCGAGAACAAAACCAGGGCGTTTTCCTCAGCCTGAGTGTCCTTGCATGACAGTTTTTAATCCTAATTTATTTGCAAATATGTGTAGGCAATTCCCCCAAACCTCATGAACCAAGAGCCATTCACATGGCTCTGCACATCCTGCTCCAAACTGGTTTCTGAAGCCTCCAGCTCAGCCCTGGGGTCCCTAAGCTGAGTACACACGGTGCAGCCTGAATTTCTCCCGGTCATCCCAGTTTCCCAGCCAGACCCAGCACGTATCCAGGTCCCAATCGAAAAGATGACTCCAAATTTGTCCTTGCTGCAAATTCAAAGGCTCCATGTACATCTGAAAACACCTGGAAACCTTCAGCATGAGCTCAGACTTTGTTGTTTTATTCAGAAGACTTGTGCCAGATCCTGCTCAGCCCCAGTCACATGAGACACAAGGCATTTAGATTTGCAGCCCTTTATTCACTACGGGAGATTTGGAGACTATTCATCACCCTACACAGGTCCAAGGGAGGAGAAGGTGTTGCAGGGACAAATTATCCCCTGGTGCTGCTCAGCATCCTTAGGCTGACAGGGCAAGGCCAACTCTGTTGTTGGCCATGTCGAAGATGGAGTAATACTGCCGGAGAAAGATGTTCCCGAGGATCCAGAGCGGCTGGCCGCTGGGAGAGGACACGTAGGTGCTCTCAACCCCAACGGTGCAGATGCCATTGTTCTGTTGGGGGAAAAAGGAGCAAATTTCAGTGCCGGTGAGGAGCACGGGGGATTTGTGCTGCCCGTGCCCTCATGGCTGGGAGCAGGATTAGACCCTCCTTACAGTCATATATAGGCATGGAAAAGCACTGTGAAATCGGGTGCTGGGGAATGTGGCACCGAGGCTGCTGTTTGTAAAGAAACTCTGACTTTCTCCTGGGCAAAAGTGCTCTACGATGGCAATTCTCTCAGGCTGAGAGAGTTGGGGCTGTTCAGCCTGGAGAAGAGAAGGCTCCGGGGAGATCTTATAGTGGCCTCCCAGTACCTGAAGGGGCTCCAGGAAGGTGGGGAGGGACTTTTTATAAGGGCAGTTAGTGACAGAACAAGGGGTGATGGCTTTAAACTGGAAGATGGGGGATGGAGATGAGATGTGAGGAAGAAATTCTTTGGTGTGAGGGTGGGGAGACAGTGTCCCAGGTTGGCCAGAGAAGCTGTGGCTGCTCCTCCCTGGAAGTGTTGAAGGCCAGGCTGGATGAGGCTTTGAGCAACCTGGTCTAGTGGAAGGTGTCCCTGCTGATGGCAGGGGGGTTGGAACTGGATGAGCTTTAATGTCCCTTCCAACCCAAACCATGGTCTATGATTCCATGATTCTATAAACACATGTTGGGAATGACAACATCACACCTACATTTAGGACATAGACAGAGGGAGGCAGCGGTAACTGGGCTCCACTGATGGTGAAGTAGAGGGTGGGCATGTTCGGGATGTTGCTGCAGTCAACGACGAACTGCAAAAGAAGCAAAGATGAGCAGAGGGATCAGGACCCACGGGGCTGAGCATTGTCCTCTGGCTGTCACCCCAGCACAATCAGAGCTGTGCTGACCCAGGTTTATCATGTTTGTAAGAGTTATTTTTGTTTTACACCACTGCAAGGGGAGATGCACCACTGCTGTGTTGTTTCAGGTGAGATGTTTTGCTCCCAAGATGCTGGCAGCTCTCCATAGCTCAGTGTTACCATCCAGATACATCCTCATCCTACGGCATCAGCCCCTGGTGTCTGCAGGACATCCTTCCAACCTACCCCATAGTCACTCTCCTCAGCACCCAGAGCCTGCAGGAAGGTTGACATGAATTGTCCTGGGACAGTCAGCA
>NW_010313077.1:2907-29895 GCF_000700745.2 Antrostomus carolinensis
GCCCTGGGCTCCCCCAGCCAGTGGCTGATTGCCCAATGGAGAACCTGGAGAGAGCAGCAGAAAAGGCATCAGAAAAGGTTCCCACACTCCAAGACCCACTCTGAGCCATGGTGCAGGACTTACTCCTCAATCCCAATCTTCCAGTACAGTTCCTGGACCACAGGAGCCCATAAAATCTCCCCGGAGTACAGCTGGGAGTCAACCCCTCCAAGGATGACTTCTCCACCATAATTGTATGTTGGGTTGCTGGAAAGACACAAAATTAAACCCCAAATCAGGCAGGCTGCTCCAGAGGAAGTGGTAGAACATACAGATACGTGGGGAGAACATGTGCATGAAGAACAGGATGGCTCCAGGCTGGGTCTATGCACGAGAGAGACCCACTGTCAGAGGTCTCACCGTGAGTAGTAGAAGCTGAAGATGGGTTCAGTGAGCTGGTTCTGCTGCAGCATGTTCTGCATCAAGGTGTTGTAACCGCTGATGCCAACACCTGGGTAAGACATGCCCAAAATCCCATCAAAATCCAGGTAGTAAAAGGGTTTGCTGGGCTCATCCGTGCTCAGGCCAAACTCCTGATTACTGATGATGATGTTCTGGATCTAGAGGGAGAGGAAAGACACTGGGAGATGTTGGTGTTTTGGATATCCTCCTTGACAGCAACATCCCAGGGAGGAGTTTTTGGGGAGATGCAGGGGTGACCAGGAAGGTGATAAAGGAAAATCTGCAGAAAGGTGCTGAGCTCTTCCCCATCACAGATGGGAGATGGAATCAGGAGCAGCCTGGCTCATGGTCTTTGTCCCATCACTCTCATTGTTTCATAAAAATACCCAGAAAAATGGTTTGCCTCAGTTAAATTAGTTTAAAATCACAATTTCCCTGTGTTTGGGACCCACAACAGAACATTTCTTATGTCCTGTAATGACAGAGCTCAGCCACCAGTGTAAAAACCAAACGCTTATGGCTGAAGATACCCCTTAGCCCAAAGCAGTGGTGGACAGCCCAGAGAACTTGGACTGGGTTTGTTTGCAGGTCCCAGTCTCTGAGTAAATCACACAGAATCCCAGCATGGTGGGGTTGGAAGGGACCTCAGGAGATCATCCAGTCCAACCCCCCTGCCAAAGCAGACGTACATCTCGAGCAGGCTGCACAGGATCTCGTTCAGGTGGGTTTTGAACATCCCCAGAGAAGGAGACTCCACCCCCTCTCTGGGCAGCCTGTCCCAGGGCTCTGGCACCCTCACAGTGAAGAAGCTTTTCCTTTCATGCCATTAACTCCACACAGGAGATTCAAGCACTAATACCCCAAATAAGAAGGTATTTTCAGCTACCCCCTCTATTTTTAACCGAATTCAACGGATCAGAACCACACCCACTTCTTACCCTGATTGCAGCAACACACCAACACATCAGAAGTCACTTACTGTCACAGTGTCATACCCTAATGACACTGACACGTCACCGAACCCGTAGGTCAAGGTGTAGGTCGCTTCAGTGCCCGAGAAGGTGGACGATGTGCTGGGGTTGAACCTGGCATGATTTGCTGCATGGAGAGAAAGTCACAGCCCCCAGGTCACATCTCTACCTTTGGTTCAACATCCCTGTCCCCACACGGGCAGAAATCCCCAGCAAGTGGCTTCCCAAGGAAGGGATCATGAAAAACCAGAAGGGATCATGCTGGTGTCACCGAGCAGAGAGCAAACACCAAACCCCACCAGCTCTCATTGTTTTCCCTCTCACAGCACCAGCTCACAGCGTGCAAGGGGTGTCCAAGAACACCAATGGTTGAGGAACCCCAGCTCCCCAGCACCGCCATGTCCCCCAGGGATGCTCACCACAGGCTGGAGTCTGGCAGTAGGTGGAGGGAACCCAGAGGTTGGCAGAGCCGGTGTCGAAGAGCACCAGGAAATTTTGTGGGGGGGTCCCAATGCTGATCTCCCCGAAGTAGAAGGACTGTGAACAAGAGCATGGGTGGATTTCTGTTTCTGCTTGTGTTTTCGAATGGGAGTTTTTAGCTCTGTGCCCTCTGCTAGGTGAGAAACCCAGACCATGAAGGTGTTGTGGGAAGGGCTCGTAGTCCCTGAGTGCATCTAGGGCAGCTCAAGCATGAAGGGGCAATGATTTACCTGCGACATAACAAAGTCAGCAGCAAGGCCAGGGGGAGTAGATCTGCCTTATAACCATCAAACCCTACTTTTTCCAAGGGAAATCATAGAATCATTTGGTTGGAAAAGACCTTTGAGATCATCGAGTCCAACTGTACCTGTCCACTACTAAACCAGATCTCTGAGCTCCTCATCTACCCGTCTTTTAAATCCCTCCAGGGATGGGGACTCCACCACTTCCCTGGGCAGCCCATTCCAGTGCCTGAGAACCCTTCCAGTGAAGAAATTTTTCCTGATTCCAACCTCCCTTGGTGCAACTTGAGGCCATTTCCTCTTGTTCTATCACTTGTTACTTGGGAGAAAAGACACACACCCCCCTCGCTACAACCTCCTTTCAGGTAGTTGTAGACAGTGATAAATCTCAAAGTCAATTCAGGGTAAGAGGTGCTGCCTCCCACCTTTGTCTCCCGATGTCACCCAGCACTCAGAGCCAGGCTACAAAGACAACAAACCTCCAGCCCCTCAACTCATGAGTGAGGAGGGAGCTGAGCCACCCGTCTTTTTGTCCCCAAAACCCAGAGCTGAGTGTCCCAGGGGGAAAAGGAGAAGCTTTAATACTTACATCCAGGTAGTTCATTAGCGGTTCATAAGCCACAGCATTCTCCAGCTGGTATTTCCTACCAGGGTCCCCTTTGAGTTGCTTCAGGAATTCCTCTGGCACCCCCTTCTCTCTCATCACCTCCCGTATGGACCTGCCTTTCCTCAGGGGGATCCTGTGTGGGATGGAGATGACAACGAGGTGCTCAGCAGCCAGGTGGCCCTGTCCCCACGTACGTCCTCATGTGCTGAGGGTGACCCTTGCTCCGCAGCCAGACCCTGCACCCTCACACCCACCCCAACCCCAGGGCTCACCTCACCATCCCCTCCCCGAGCTGCAGGCAGAACAGGGCTAGCACTAGCCACCGCATGGTCCTAGGTGCTGGTGCCTCCATGGCAGCTCCTGCACCACCTTGGCCAGGGCAGGGTGTATATAGCCCAGAGCTGAGCCCACCCCCTCGCTCCAGACACCCCTTTCCTCTATCGCTGCACCCACCCAACGCCAACGCTTGCGGTGTGTTTATCACCACAGCCACCCTGATTTTGCCTCCTTACCTGGCTCTTTGGGTGCTAACAGATTGGCCAGTACCTCTGATATCAAGATCAAATATGTGACATCTGATAAAAAGCAAAATTCTGTTGTTATCAAGAAGTTAAAGTATTTTCTCTTGCCTTTAACACCAGCTTGATCTTTCCAGAAAACAAAGGCAAAACACACCCTTTGTAGCAAATGGAAATTTCTGACGTTGGTGTTCCTCTTCTCACCCATCCAGGCAGCCAAGGAAGTGCCACGGGCTGCTGGTGTTTCTCCCTTCCAAGTCCACAGCCTGTGTTACATCCAATTCCCTCAGCACAGCTAGAAGGAAACAGCAGGGGTGGTTTTTCAGCCCAGCTCTAAGCCTCCCATGAACCAGCATGTACTCCCAAAAATGTCTTTTTCCAGGGATTTGTCCTGTGTCACTCTGCCCTTCGCTGCCCTCCAGCCCTGCTAATACCCTCCAAGGAAGCTGAGATGGGGGCTGCTCGATACAGCAGCCCTGAAAGATGACACAGGCCTTTGCTTGCCCAGTTGAAACCACTCAACCATCTCCAAAAGACACTTTGATTTGCTGCAGTTTATTATTCGTCAGAGTTACACTGAGGATGCTCAGGTCACACATCTGGTGTGTTAGAGGTGACATCTCCAACACACTTTGGGTGATGCTGGTGGTACCCAGGAAGGAGAGGTGCAGGGGGATTGTGCATTCAGGAGGTAATTTCCAGGGGATTTTTAATCCCAGGAGACTCTTTCCTCCCCATGGGAATGTGCTACCAGCCAACCAGTCCTGCCAGTCCCTGCCAGGTCACTGAGGACCCATCCTGGCACCCTGAGGATGCTGCTCAGCCTTGTAGCCCCAAGCCTGGGCACTCACCACCTTCTGAAACTCTGCCATGTGCTGCTGGGGGATGGCGACTGTCCCCACATCCCCATCAGCCTGACAACCTCATCTGCACTGCCCAGTGGCCTCATCTCCCATGGAAAACCTGAGGAGACAAACATGGGGTGATTTTTTCTGTGTGAAGCTCTCAGCAAAGCAACCTCAGCAGGACTGAAAGCCTGAGGCTGCTCAGACCCCTCTGCCTTTGGGGCAGCCCCACCTTAACCACATCTTGCTTCCAGCACCCACCACACGCTGCGGTTCTGCTTCCATTTCACTGGGACCAAACCCTTTGTCCAGCTCTGAACTGACCCCACGAGGGTCACCAACACTCACATCCCAGGGAACAGGCAGGACTGGGGCCAGCACCACTCTCCCCGGGGTATTGCAGACTCCCCAGTCCCCACTAAGGGAGGGGACAGACCCCAACAGAGCTTTGCTGCTCCTGTCCAAGCTGTTGGCATCCAACCAGTGCTTCCTCAGGAAACCCCCCACATCCTCCATCACATCCTCATGGATCTGCCTTTGCTGGGATGGATCCTGCAGGGAGCACAGGGAAGAGCAAAGACCAGCAGGGACATGGTCAATCTTTGCCTGTCCCGTCCTGCCACCGCTGCTGCCAGAGCAGCTTCATCTCTGAGAAACCTCCTCGTTTTATAGAGGAGGAGAAATGCCCTTCCCTGCTATCCCTGCCTATCTAATCTCCCTCTCGCTGCCCTCAGCCTGTGTCAATATTTTGACACAAAGCACAGCAGAGTTTGTGTCCTTTCTCTGGTAAAATGACACAGCTATTAATATATCAGATAACGAGCTCCAATGATAAAGAGCTTCTAAGAAACGAGTCTGGATCCTGGGAAAGAGCAGTGTTACCCCAGCTACCCCCAGCCAAGGTGTTCCCCGTCCCCTTCACCCACAGATCATGATTCCAAATACTCCAGCTGTTGTTTTACCTGATTTAATGGCCCTGCTTCAGGATGTAGGAGTCATTTAGATGTCATGGCTAACTTAATCTGACCTCATATTCCCACTCTGACCTAATCACAGGACTTTGTTAACCCTTACCCAGCTGCAAGGTAGATTAGTGCCTTCCCACATGCACCTCTGATGAGGTTTCCTGATGCTCAGCTCATGGAGGTGAGAACCAACCAGCCCCGTGGCTTTATCCTCAGAACAATCAGTTCAGCCCTGCCAGTACCAGCAGCAGCAAGAGACAGGAGAGCGTGTCCCTGCAGTCATTCCAGGGTCACCACAAACTGCCAGCAAAGCAAGGTCCCCTGCCACTGGTGAGCTCTGCATGTGCCTGAGTAGGCACTAGTGAGCATCCTCCTGAAGCACAGCCTGGCAGCAAGCGATGGCTGGAGGAGGATGAAGCTGTGACACCTTGTTAGGGACACACACAGCCTTTCCAGACACATGCACCTGATAGCACAGAGCAGAACTGGCTTTTTGGGGAATCCCTTAGGGAACTCCTGTCCCTCAGGGTTGTGGTTGGTGTTTAAGACCAACACCAGTCACATTTTGGTGTCCTGATCCTCTGCATTGCAGCCTGGGGAATGGTGCTTCTCACCTGCAAAGCAAAGTCCTTGCAGGAATTGGGCTCAGGACCCTTGTCCTGGGCTTGTCCCTCCTTGAGGACAAGGAAGACAGAAGTGGGGTGCAGGCAGCCCAAAGGCAGCAGCCAGGACATGGGGGGACAGCAGCCGCCTGCTTTGCCTTGCAGAGGGGACGGGGCTGGTCTGTGGGACATCTTCACGCCCAAGGGCTTGGGAGAGCTGGGCTGCACTGGCTGCAGGAGCTCCACCAGCGTGGAGAAGGACTGGTCACTCCCATCCCTTTGCAGCCATGCCCATGGGGCTGTGAACTCTGCCCAGCCCAGGCAGGGCTGACCTTCCTTCAGGACATTCATCAGAACCACCTCCAAGCGTGAACTCACTAAGGCTGAGACTCGGTCCCATAACTGTTAGAAGTCAACAGCATGTCATACCCCTTCACAAGAAACATAAATACATCGACTTTAGCTCTGACCCAGCCCAGGGACACCTTCCCCACCACTTTCCCTGTGCTGACTCTGCAGAAATCTGCCCAGGACGTTATCACGGCGCTTACATGGCTGGAGAAAGAGCGGCTGAGACACACAACCCATCAGCCTGCGCTCAGTCGTCACTCAACAAACTCAGAAGGTCAGAGACAATTTGGGATGTTGGGGTTTATTTGTAACAGGAGACTGTGAGAACAGACACAGAAATCCTGGAGGGACAGGGAGCCACGTGGGCACGTAGAGGAACACAAAGGGACATGGGGACTCTGTAACACTCCAGCAGCGCTGGCCGAGGTGTGTTTGGCCAGGAGAGGGGCTGGATTTTGCTGTTCCACTCCTCTAGGCTGAAGTGGCGAAGCCAATACGGTTGTTGGCCATGTCAAAAACGGTGTAATACTCCTTGAGGAAGACATCACCCAAGATCCAGAGCGGCTGCCCGTTCTGGGAAGGCAGGTAGGTGACCTCAATCCCAAGAGTGCAGTAGCCATTGTTCTGTAAAGGGGGAATAACGAGGAGTCAGAGCCTCAAACAAGCACCAGGACCCTGTCACTGGGCTGCAGGGAGGTGGGATCTACCTGCACATCTAGAGAGAGCATCACTGCTTGTCAAGAAGCACCAGGTCCTTTCCTGGCCCTCAAAGACTCAGCAGGATGGATCTGCTCAGCTAAATACATACGTTTGTGACGTAGGCAGAGGGGTTGAGTGGGAGCTGAGCTCCATTGATGACGAAGGTGATGGTGGGCATGCTCTGGACCGCATTGCAATCAACGGCGTACTGTGGAGAGAGGGTGGAGAGGAGGTTATGGCTGGAACAGCACCCACTGTGAGAGGAGAGAGACTCCACTGTGTGTGGGTAACACAGGCTTTATCCCCTGGCAGTGTCACATCACCTCCCTGACATGCCTGTAGCACCATGTTCTCTAGATGCCACATGAGTTTTGTGAGACGTGGCCAAGCCCACAGCCTCTGGCTCACTTGCAAGTCCCCCCACTGCTCCGTGAACACCTCCAAAGCACCCCTTGCACTTACACCATAGCTGGTCTGCTGGGCACCCATGGCCTGAAGGAAGCTGTTCAGGTACATCTGTGGCACCGTCAAGTCCCTGTGTCCACGATGGCCTGGCAGCCCTGGCTGCACCAACCTGTAGGTGACTGTCCGATAGCAAACCTGGGAGGAGAATGGGGAGAAGGACATCACTTTAAGCACCCACTGGACAACTAAACCTGTCTCAGCTGGATCTATAAGCCTGGGATGCTCTGAAACTCAGTGCCTCAACCCCACACCTGCTGCAAGAGCTACAGCTTCATCTGGAAGACAGTTGAAATGTCCTCATGTCATGAGCTTCCCAGGTGGATGATGCCCATCAGGTACAAACACAACTCACTCATCAATTGCGACCTGCCAGTAGAGCTCCTGGGTCACTGGTGCCCACACAATGTTCCCATTGTAGAACTGACTGTCAACTCCTCCAAGAATGAGCTCTCCTCCGTAGTTGTAGGTGGGTTGGCTGCAAAAACACCAAGTTACAGCAGCAGAGATTAGCAAATTAGTGTGATATCAGGTTAGTGAGGGACAAACTTGCAAGGAACCTGCACAGGGACAGGCAGAGGGACACCAGTGCACGTGGGATGTACAGAGAGCCCCAGCAGTTTTGTACCGAGAAAAGTAGAAGCTGAAGACAGGCTCGGTGAGCTGGTTCTGCTGCAACATGCCCTGCAGTGCGGTGGGCGTCCCTCCCACTGCCAGCGAGGGGTAGGCCATCCCCATGATCCCATCAAAATCGGCGTAGTAGAAAGGCTGGGTTGGTTCATTCTCACTGAGCCCAAACTCCTGGTTTGTGACCGCGATGCTCTGGATCTGGAGGGGAAAGGGACAACCAGGTCAGCCTGTCTGCTTAGGCAAACCTGAGCAGCCGTCAGATGGGATGATTGATGCTCTGAAAGCCCAACAAGCACACCACAAGGTCACAGCTGGTGAAAACATCTCCAAGCAGCTGGGAAAATTAGTAGGAATTGGGTTAAAATGAAGTAAAAACCCAGCTGGGTAGGTGACGGTGGCGATGACCACTTTATATCCCTTCTGCCCATCCCAGACACTGGTTTGCCCAACTCTTGTCTACATGAGACATGAGATCTGTCCTTAAGTTGTCCCCCAGCCTCCTCCCATCTGTCCACCCAGCTGATGCTGTGGACACAGTGCCCAGGAAGGCAAGGACAGCGCGGGGTGCACTCACCTGCAGCGTGTCATAGCCCAGCACCACTGTCAGCGCGCCGCTGCCGTAGGACAGGGTGTAGGACTGGCCGTTGTTGGTGAAGGTGGAGGACGCACTGGGGTTGAACTTCGCATGGTTGGCTGCGTGAGAGAGAAAAGGGTAAAGCTCCTGAAGCTCCTGGGCACGCGCTCGCCTGGCTACGGTGGAATTTCACCACTGGTCACTCTGCCGGGATAACATCTGGGAAAGCGGCTTCTCCGGCAGAACGTGAGTTGTGAAGAGCAAAACGGGCTGTTCCTCTGCCTCCTTGTTGTCTCCAAGGCAAGGTTTGCAACCCAGTTTTGCCTGAATCCCTCTCGAGGGAACAGTGATCACAACATCAGCTACCCAGCGTGAGCAAAGCCAGCAGCAGTTCCATCCCCGTCGCTCTCCTGCTGGCAGCGAGTTACATGGGATGAGCTCTGCTGGGGAACAGGACATGAGCTCTGCTGAGGAACAGGACATGAGCTCTGCTGAGGAACAGGACATGAGCTCTGCTGGGGAGCGGGACATGAGCGGCTTCTCCGGCAGAACGTGAGTTGTGAAGAGCAAAACGGGCTGTTCCTCTGCCTCCTTGTTGTCTCCAAGGCAAGGTTTGCAACCCAGTTTTGCCTGAATCCCTCTCGAGGGAACAGTGATCACAACATCAGCTACCCAGCGTGAGCAAAGCCAGCAGCAGTTCCATCCCCGTCACTCTCCTGCTGGCAGAGAGTTACATGGGATGAGCTCTGCTGGGGAACAGGACATGGGACATGAGCTCTGCTGGGCAGTGGGACATGAGCTCTGCTGGGCAGTGGGACATGAGCTCTGCTGGGCAGTGGGACATGAGCTCCATGACTCATAGCTTTGCTTTTCCCTCCTCCTGGCCAAGCAGGTCAGGCACAACCCCTGTGATTTCTGTGCTCTGGGGACACCCATGACAGCCGTAGCCATTTGGCCATCTTCATTAGCCAGGTACCTCAGGGCAGAGGGCTCTGGATTGCCCAAGCAAGGCAGTAGCTGGTACCAAGGAGCAGCTATCCCAGAGCAGCATGCTGGGAGCATTTTTGGCCTGGCTTCACCATTTTCCCCGTGTGATGGGGCTATGCCGTGCTGCTGGGGGTCCCTGTGCCCTGCAGCTGCGGTACTCACAGCACGCCTGCGTCTGGCAGTAGACAGAGGGTACCCACAGGTTGGAAGAGCCGGTGTCAAAGAGCACTAAGAAGTTCTGTGGAGGGGTCCCAATGCTGATCTCCCCAAAGTAGGAGGACTGCAGATGAGAGACAGCACATCTCTGTTAGCTATAGGGTTGGGGTGAGACCAGGCTTTCTCCTCCCACCCCTGTTACCAGCATCCCAGGGCTTTGCAGGATGCCAGGGAATGCCAAGCTCACCCTTGCAAATAACACAGCAGGCAGGAATGGACTGAACACTCACCTTGTTTTTTCTCCCCAAAGATATAATATTAAATATTTATTACCTTATGTCTTTTGTTACATCTAGAAAAACATCACTTTTTATTGCTAGACTTTCGAAAGTCTAAAATAGAAACTTAAAAAGGAATGGGGAAAAAAAATAACCTCTCACTTCTGGAGGGTCAGGGGTGAAGATTGCTCCAGCAGCTGGGGAAGAGGAGGGAGAGGGGAGCACGATGTACAGCCAGACAGCGAGACAGGGGGGAGCCCGGGGTACTCACATCCAGGTGGTTGGTTATCGGCTCGTTCACAACATAGTCGTTACTGAAGTTGTATTTCTTGGCTGGATCATATTTAATTTTCTTCAGGAATTCCTGCAGCACTCCTGCCTCCCTCATTTTTTCCCGTATAGACTTGGCTTTCTTCAGTTTGATTCTGTACAGAGGAAAAAAAAAAACCCAAAAACCAGAACAGTGGGAAAACAGGAGAAGACTTGGGCATTTTCAAAGTTCCCCAGACTCCTTTGAACCCTCCACTCCACTGCCTTGTACAACCCCAGGGGCTGGCTTTCCTCCCAGTGAGGAATGCAGCCTGGACTAGGACCACAATGGTCTGTGGAGATGCAGGAGGCTGGAGTCACACCTGGTTAGACATGGTCAGCATCCCTGGGGACACAGCGCAGCCCGTGCAGGTTCCAGCCACAGCCGGGCTCTGTTCTCTGCCCTCTCCCTGCTCTCCCTGCTGCAGTGGCTGCTGCAGGACACTCACCTCACCAGCCCCTCCGAGAGCTGGAGGCACACCAGGGCCAGGATAATCCACTTCATGGTGCAGGAGATGTCCACCAGTCCACACACACCTTCTTGGAGACCGTAGCAGGTAGGCTGAGCTGCCCAGACTCCCCAGTTTTATACTGGGAAGCGGTGACCCCTGCCCCTTATCTGCTGACCTCCTTTTTCCATTACCACCAGGCGCACCCCTGGCTTCAAGGGTTTCTTTGTATTTGGGGCCACAAGGATTTTGAGGAGTTTGTGTCCTTAGTGAGGTGCTCAGGTGAGAATCGATCAACACAAGGTCTTTGATAGCAAGATCAAAGTGTTACCATCCGATAAGAGGCCAACTCTTATCACAGCAAAGAGAGGAGTGACCCAAACGTCACTGTGCTGGGGTGTTATCTCTGTTCCTCAAAACTTTTTCCCAAAAACAAAGGCGCTCGTGGCTCTTGGCGCAGGATGGAAACGCGTCAGGCTTTTATCTGCCCTTCTTCCGCCCGGCCGGCACAGGGGACCTTCTGGCGTGGAGGTGGCTGCTGGTGGTGAGGTTTTTCCAGGACATGGTGCAAAGAGCAGGAGCTGTCCCAGGGGCTCGGGGAGCTCATGAGGTTTCTTCTCATGCTTTCTTGTAGGTGGTCTCCAGCACTGCTCTGCCTTCTGGTCCATCCTTCTCTGCTTCTTCCCCTGGTCTGTCCTTCTCTGCTTCACCTGGTCCATCCTTCTCTGCTTCACCTGGTCTGTCCTCTGCTTCATCTGGTCTGTCTTTTTCTTCACCTGGTCTGTCTTTTTCTTCACCTGGTCTGTCCTTCTTCACCTGGTCTGTCCTTCTCTGCTTCACCTGGTCTGTCCTTCTCTGCTTCACCTGGTCCATCCTTCTCTTCTTCACCTGGTCTGTCCTTCTCTGCTTCCCCTGGTCTGTCCTTCTCTGCTTCATCTGGTCTGTCTTTTTCTTCACCTGGTCTGTCCTTCTTCACCTGGTCTGTCCTTCTCTGCTTCTTCACCTGGTCTGTCCTTCTTTGCTTCATCTTGTCTGTCCTTCCCTGCTTCTTCACCTGGTCTGTCCTCCTGCACCTCTTCATCAGCCTCTTAGTCCTTCACCATCCTCTCCTCCAGCTATGGCTGGTTTCCCTATGTTGTACACCTCAACCCTGCTTCTGCTTTCCTACTATTTTGGACAGAAATAATGTATTTTTGCAATTTTTTTTAATTATTTTGTGGAACAAGTGATTTCCTTCCCATCCTGCATTACCAGCCAGGTCCTGTGTCTCCCTGCATGGGGAGGTTTAACCCACCTGTGGAAGAAGCCCTTGGGGCTGATTGAGCTGCAGCTTCACCCATGAGGGTGAAAGTGGAGAAAAAATAGAGAATCACAAACACAGAGCTCAGAAACTGACAACAAACACCCAAACAAACCAAAACATTTTTGGTTATAACCCAAATATTTTTCTAGCAAATGGACCCAAATATTTTAAGTTATAACCTAAATATTTTCTAACAACCAGACCAAAATATTTTTGGTTATAAACTAAACATTTTCTAACAAATGGACCAAAATGTTTTGAGTTATAACTTCAATATTATCTAGAATTTCTCCAGCCTGCTTTGCATCCCTGCTCTGAGCAGCTTGGCTCTTCACAGTGGGGAAATCACGCTCTCCGTCATCCGCCGATAGCCCGGCACCGCTATCGCTGCTCTCATCCCCTGTCAACACTGCATAGATTTTATTCCCTTGGGAGTACTGGGAAGTGTGTGTCCTTTGCTGGATATTGAGACTATAATAAAGCAATTATCTTGTTTGCTAGCAGGATTGATAGAAAGATCAACTTATTAAGATTGGATAAAAAAGCAAATTCTGGCTGAAAGCAAAGAGCAGTTATCAAAACGTCAATACAGGGAGTGTTATCTCCAGGTCCCAACGGGGCCTCAGCCTTGGCAAAAGACAAAGGAATAAGGTGCCCTCTACAGCACAAACACGTTCTACTTTTGGCATTTCTTGACCCAAAGTTAGACAGCACTTGTTTGCCAAGGCACTTTTAGGCTATCGGGAATTCAGGATCTACAGTTTCTAACATCAGTTTCTCTATGTGGAGCAGGACTCGGCCAACAGCACATACCCAAGGCAGGACTTCTCCTTGGGACATTTTCCCTTCTTTGCTTTTGGTTTCTTTTCCATGTTGGTGGAATCACCCAGCCCATGTGCAAACAGCTCCAGCCCAGGGAATCCTGTCTCTCCCAACTGAATAGTTTCCATTTGCATCCCATGGCCATGTCCATCCCAGAACTCTGCGGTGGTGCAGAACCAGTAAAGGAGATGAGCTGTGAGCAGCAGCCATCCCAGGTATCTGGAGGGCTTAAGGACTTTCAACATGAGCCAACAGATCCTGCTAAACCAACAGCCACTGTGGAGCTGGGCACCATATCCCAAAACCTGGTAGCTCTCAACAGAGCTTTTTGCAGGATTAAAAATGGGTATTAAAGTGGGATTCAGATTCCCCCAGGAGCCAAAGACCTCTCCTGTCTTCAGACACCACTCCCAGGGGACAGAAACCTTTTCAAAGACATTGTCACAGAATCCCAGAATTGCCTCGGTTGGAAAAGCCCTTTAAGCTCATTGAGTCCAACCATGAACCCAACACTGACAAGTCCCCTATGACTAACCCATGTCCCTCAGCACTGTGTCTACACGACTCTTCAATCCCTCCAGGGATGGGGACTCCACCACTGCCCTGGGCAACCCCTCCCTTTGCCTCAGAACCCTTTCAGCAAAGAAATTCTTCCCAATGTCCAATCAATAATGTTCTGATGTCATCACCCTGAATTTCCTAGTCAACTCTACGCTCTGCTCTACCCATAACAAAAACACAGGGAAATGCCTGCTCCCAACTCTAGGACCATTTCGCACCCCAGTTCCTGCACCTCTGCCCCAGACACAAGCTATTGCCATTTACCTCAACAAATGGTACCACAGAACTTAATAAACATGAATATGGGACCGCCAGGAGCTTCCCTTGGTCATTAAAACCTGTTGCTCTCACAAGCACCACGTCAGTGAAAACCCCTCCTGAAGATGCCAAATCCCATCTGAGGTAACGCTCTCCCTCCTTGATCATTAGAACAGTCTTAATCTATGTGATTAATTTAAAATAGCTGTATACACTTCCCCTGAAGGACAACTGCTCACTTGGGTTCTCCAACTAAGAAAAGCTGTTGGTGGGAGCCACAATGGCACAGGTATGTCTGAAGCAGCTGTGTTTATGGGTGGAAAAGCACATGGATCCTTTACTCCGTGTTGCACGAGCTGGTTTGAGTGTTTTATTTCCAAAACAGAGATTACAGTACACAGATGAACAGCTTCCATCCACCTGCAAATAAATATTCCTCCTTTCCTAGGCAACCACGAGAACAGCTCCTGAAATAAACAGCTAGATTCCAGGTCTAACATTTAAATTCCCAAATCAGGCTGAGGATCAACCACTTCATGATGATCTTCTCTTGCAGGCAATTTCCAAAGAGATCTCCTCACCAGTTTCAGACCCAAAGCTGATGTTGGAGCTCTACACCACCTTCTTATACACCCCAAAATAGTCCTGACCTCCTTGCATCAGTGTCCACTCAGGCACCTGCAGTTTAGAAATGCACCCATTGCAAGAGATTTTCCCGCAATGCTCCGGACTACCCTGAAAACTCAAACACCAGTGGCAAATGCCATGCTATTTTCAGCTTCTTTTTGAAGGAGCTATCAAAGCCTTCCTAGAAAGAGAAGTGAACGTTGTTTCATTGTGTTTTCTTGGGATAGGATGGAAAGAACATCATGGGTTTATCATCAGTTGCGTTATCTCCTCTGTTTCTCTTCCAGTTCTCACCTCCAGCATTTTAGGAATTCATGGAATGACCTTGAAGGAAAGAAACATATGGATTTGGGTTGGAAAGACACTGCACGTGGAGGCATGCTCACTTGGGAAGGCACAGATGGCCCTAGTAGCTGTGCTCAAATGGACTCCTCCTGTGAAAGAGTTTTCAGGGGGAATCTTATAAGCCAAGGAATTAAACTGTGCGTGTTACCACGTGATTAGCTCTTATTTGCTGTAGAGTTCAGAAAAACAAGGAAACCAACTCTTTGCACAAAGCGATAGCAGAGAACCCGTGGGGAGGCCCCGTGCCTAGAGCAGATCAGCACAACCAGGAAGAGTGAAGCCACATCTTGTTCAATGTTGGCAAAAGCACCATAATTCCCACCAGCCCCCAAATTCCACTCCTCCAAAGTATTATCTTGTATTACCCACAGTGGAGACAGTGTGTCTTAAAGGGTAGGTACTCCAGAGACCATGAATTGCAATGTTCAACCTACATCCAGGTTGGATGAGGCTTTGAGCAACCTGGTCTAGTGGAAGGTGTCCTTGCTGCTGGCAGGGGGGTTGGAACTGGATGAGCTTTAAGGTCCCTTCCAACCTAAACCATTCTGTGATTCTATGATCTACAGCACATCCATTTCCAAAGCTACTTCATGATTTCCTCCTGGTGCTCAGCTCAATGGAAATCTGGTGTACACACTCAAGATTAATTATCAGTGAATGGCTCTGCCCCAAAGAGAGTCACCATGAAGGAACTGGTAGCTTCAGAGCCTCAGCTTTTGTACCACACAGGCCAGAGAACCTCATCTACACATTTCTGGGGGTTCAGCTTCCATCTCAAACAAGCAGCATGTGGAATTGTCCTGCAAAGATATCCCCAGAGGTCACCAGCCAAGAGAGCGAAAGGTGTCTGTCTTTGCACGCACACCTCTGGTTTTAATTTCAGGTTTTTTAAAATCCATTGTAGTGAGACTAACCAGGTGGAAGACACCAACCACCACTCCAGGTAAAACACACGAGGACATGGACATTATTCCATCAGGGGAGGGAAACCTGGAAAACAAAGGTTGCAAGAAGTCCAGCTTGAATTGCGTTGAGGACCACTGGTGACTGCTGGCCTGGCTTTCAACTTTTAAATAAAAAGTGAATTCACTTTGAAATGTGACAATGGTTTCTCTGCACCACACACAAAAGACAGGACCACCAGATAATCATCATATTCCATTTATTCTGGATACATTCGTAGTGCACATTAATGTAAGACATCAGCACTCCTCGGGTCACATCGCACTGCTGTTGTTCTTCACCTGGAAGGTGACACCCGGATGAGATAGAAAGAAGGACTGAATGGATATCCATAGAAATAACCTGGAGAAGCAATTAACACAGCGAGATCAACCCCTCTGCTCAGAGCAACTGAGTCCCCGGTGGCCAGAGCCCCGAAGCACCTTTGTTTTTCTGCCACATCAGAAATGTTCAGTATCAAAGACACCAGTACAAGTAACAACGAGGAGAGAATCACACGGGAGAAGAGCTTGAGATAACACAGATGCATCTGGGCCTTTCAACTGTAAAACTCACAGACACTTATGGAAGAAAAACAAATTAGATCCCTTCTTTACAATGAGCCTTTTCCATACCCTGGCCTGTAATTGCCAACTTCAAAGCTCTCAGGATTTCCACTAATGTATTCACCTTTGGTCCTGTCTGGTAACAGGAATCAAAACCTGTTCTGCTACCTGTGCATGGCATTTCAAGATGAGCCAAGTTTGGGGGAAAAGACAAACTTCCCAGAAAGACTGAGGGCAGCCCTCCCACAAGCTGAATTTAGGCAACGTGTTCATTAACGATCATTTGTTAATGATACTTCACAGTGCAGATACCACTCGAGAGGGCTGAGCAGCATCACACAGAGGGACAGAGGAAAGACTTTGGGAGAAGATGGTTGAGAGAACAGACAGCTGCAATATCAAACCCTGGTTTGTTTTTCTCCCAGTGAAACAGCATGGCTTAGGTAATAAAAATAAGAATACTTCAGTAATAACTAACACATGTGAGTCTCTCTGCAGAAATATTGATCCTTTAATCCTCACAATCCAGCTTCTCCTTTGCCATCCTCTCCCTGTAAGGCAAGTACAGCTCACAGATACTCAAAACTCCTTCCCTAGGGGGAAAAACAGGCACATAAAATGGATCAAAGGAAAAAAAAAACAAATACAAAAAACCCTCCCATGATAAAAAACAGAAGAGAAGCTATATTCCTACCAACAGGTTGTTAAGAAAGGGAAGGGTAAAAAAAAATCTATTTATGCATTCACCAGGGAAGAAATATCAGGGGAAGAAGGCTGATTGATTAACTCAAAACTCAAACAAGAACCACTTAACAAGGTTAAGACACACTCAAATTCTCTCTGCATAGCACGTGGCTGCTCACCAAGTCATCCCTTGAACTTCAATCTCAGAAGCTGAGGAAGAAGATCAGCGAAGACACATCGTAGCCCCCGCTGTGGTACATAAAGCAACAGCTACACTCACGCTGCCAGGTCTCAGTCGTTACCCAGGCCAGCTTCATTTTGCTGCCTTAACCTTTTTCTTCAGAACCAAAGTCTCAGCAAAGGCAACAGCTGACTGAACACAGCTCCTTTTCCCAAGTTACCAATTCACAGACAAAACAACGAGGTGAACCATCTGCTTTGCAGAACTGAGCTTGGGAGAGGAAGAAATATCACAGCTTCAACTCAGCTTTAGGGACCAACTCCAGAACAGGTTCCAGATGTACATGAGCTTATTTGTTTCCTCCTGGTCACTTATGTGGCATCAGTTGGATGCACAGAACCCTGGATGAATCCTTCTTAATTCAAACCTAGCTTTATGGATGCAGCCACAAAGGGTGAGGTATTGTGCTCCATGGAGGAGATCTTTGCTGTGGGGGATATTCCATGGTTGAAGGGATAGGAGGAGTCACTGGGTATTTCTCACTTAGCTTCCCATCCAAGTAAGCATGCACATGTATATTAGTGCAAAATTATTACCAGCAAACTTGCACGTAAGGCTCAAAGCAAGATCTGTAAGATCCATCTTTAGAAGGTGCCATCAATATAGAACATGTTGCATAAAGGCAATTCTCAACCAAAATAAAATAGTAACCAGGAAAGACTCCAGAGAGTTCTCAGAAGGGATCCCTCCTGCCCATCAGCCAAATCCAAGAACTGAAGGAATGAGAAAATACCAACTCAGATGTCTTTGCCTTTCAACCCGACACTGGATTTTCCTCCAAAACCATTTCAAGCGTGGCCACTAGAGGAAGCTGCGACACTGGTGAGCACAGCTCGGGCTGCAACACAGGGAGAAACCCAAACCAGGGACATTTCTGCTCCCAGTGTCCCAAGAACTACCACCTCAGTGTTCAAACACAACTCCAGTCTTTCCTTGTACTTTCACACCACCTACCACATTGAATATTAAGAAGTTCTCAAAGGGTCCTGGCTACTTAATGCTCTTGTGAAGTTTTCCAGAAAAGCACATAAAAAAAAAAGCAAGAAAATCACTGGGATGTGAACCAGATCCACACCCTGAAAGCCATAAATGACAGTTGGTTTCCTAGCTGCCCACATGGCTTTTCCCATTTAATTGCTTAAACATTAAACAAACCCACTGCAAACAATGAGCTGTGACCGGCTTTTCATTCCTGAAGCTTTCTGGGGAGGTTGTGATACCATCTGAGCAGAGTCTGCTGAGCCAGCACTGCTGCTCCCCGACCCACAGCCACCAGAGAGGACACAACGGGGTGAAAAGGGACAACAAAATAAGGCACCTGCCAGATCACTGTGCACTGAAAGCAGCAGATGCAGCCAGCACCAGCTCGATGTTTTCTCATCTTTAAGGTCAAGGAAATTCTTCTCCTTCCTCCCCTATAAATGGGATGAGGATCAGTGAAGAGAGAGAACATATTTGCTGTGTGAGCACCCAGCTATTGCACAGAGGTCTCCTTGTCACTACTGCTTGCAGTGGTTTTGGGAGGTAGGGGACATCAGATTTGCCAAAGAGGAAAGGGAGGCACAAGTTGGACAGCCCAGTTTGTCCACCAGGTTGTCTGGAGGACATGGAACTCAGCAGTTCAAAAGGTCCAGACCAGCTTTTCCAAAGCAAAGCTAATTTAGAGCCCCTGAAATGGGATTGAAGCTGGGGCGTGCTGGGAGCCCAGCCTTTCTCAGGAACCACCAGCACCGGGGTGCTTTCCCTGATCCCTGGAGCTCACAACATCTCCAGACCCTCACACCAGCCTCATCCCACCCATCAGAGACACAGAGCCAGGCTGGTGGCCAAAGGAAGAATTCAAGAAGCAGCCCCAGACCTCACCTCCTTCCTCCCAAGACACAAGCTGGCACCCAACAGCATCTTCCCTCGCATTTAACCAACCTGGACACCTTCCTTGCAGGTGGGAAAGGGCCCTGACATCTCCCTCCATGTAAATGGAAAATATTTCATCCTTTTTTTCCCCTTTCTAGAGGGAAGAAAGGAATAAGTGTTTTGTATTTCTCAGCTCAGGCAGTGGAAAGGCAGGTTCATACAGAGGCTCCCAGGGCCCTGCCCTGTGCTACCACATGGGAGCTGCTAGTGCAGTCCCAGAGGGTGACACCTACACCTTAGAAACTCTTCATTTAAATAGCTGATTTAAAGCTTAAAGCAGTTAACTTTTATATATATATATATATAAACAATTTATTCTCTCACTTCCCTAAATGAAAGCTAGATTTAGGGTGCTACATTACTTTTCTTTTTTTCTCCTTCAAATAAAGTCATTTGGTATAAATATAAAAATAGATTACTTGAGTTTCCTTTCAGTTATGAGATCACACAAGGGTTGGGGTGGAGAAAAGAATGGAAGACAAGCACAAGGACTTCTCAAAAATTAAAAAAAAAAAGAAGAAGAAGAAGAAAAACCAGTGAATTTAAGCATCATGTGGTGCACTTTGAATTTATAGTGCAACAGCAAGCCAAGAAATCCACGTTCTGCCGACACAGGCATGGCATTACTCATACTTTTATCACTTTTTCTGAACTGCATGACACATGTCCTTGCTCCCCAAAAGGGTCACATTTCAATAGGACATGCCAGCACCAAAAAAGGCTGAACTTCAAACATCTGGACAAAGTTTCTGGACCTCAGGAGAGCAGGTTGCAGCTGCACCCAGGGGGGTTCTCTCCTCTTTCACACCCCAGCCTCACTGACTTTGACATCAGAAAATGCTGGGGACAAGGAGAACACAGCAAGGTTTGGCAACGAGGCAGCAGGACACCTCGCAGGGCACTGGGTCTCTCAACTCCTATCCCAAAGGAGGAAGATGAAGAATATAGACAGCAGAAAGGAAGGACTCCAGAGTAACCCAGAGCACTTCTGTCTCATTGAACCAGCTTATAAGAGCAAAGAGTAATCCAGGGAGGGATGAAGCTGCAGCGTGTCACCACGCAGAGAGGGATGGTGGAACATCCTGCAACAGGAGAGGAGCAGAGACCCTAAGCAGGACCTCACACAGAGGTCTGACAGCTCAGCTTCGACTCAGCCCTGGTATCAAGAGAAAAATCCACATCAAAGGCCACAAAATTTACCCGAGAGCTGAAATTTAGCCCTTCCAAGTCCGTAGTTATAGGAAACAAACTGCACATTCATTTAAAACACTGATTAAATATTTCTCATGGACCCAGCCAGGCACGTGGGTGTAGGCAATGACTTTGATACAACTCCAAGCTTGGCTGCCTGGCAGCTCTGCCCGTGCTCCCACGTCTCCCATACCATTTCCTACCCACCCTGTGACAGTCAGAACCAGTTACAAAAATGAAAGGTTTTGATTCACAGCTGCTCTTTTCCCCAACTGCAGCTCAGCAAAGTCACCACCTTCTTCTGAGATCTGTTCCCTCCACAGAAGGATTGAGCCACAGCGAGTACGTGTTTCATACTGGCACCGGTTTGGGCAATTATCACTGGGATGCAAAAGAACATTTAATAAATAAATAAGTAAACAAATAAATAAATCCACACCATTTCTGAACAGTCACCAGAACCCTTAAAAATCAAAACAGGGTATGGCACAACTTAAGTTTTCTATACCAAACCTCAAATCTCTCTCTTTAGTTGTGGTCTTTCCTTCCTCTTTTAAGGCAGGGTTTCTTCAGGAAAGCAGGTCTGTGTGATCACAGTGTGTAATCACACAATTTCTATTAATTTCTAGAGTTGCCCAATTTAAATTGAATCTGAGGAAGAGACAGAAGTATAAAACACTCCTACAAGCTTCAAGAAAATAGGTAACAGCACAAAGGGGAGGAAGGAGCGAGTTGAGAGGGGAAAGACCACACCATGAGCTCTCACATCACCAGGGACCAGCAAAACTACAAGGCAAAACCCAATTTTGGGGTAGCTCAGCTGCAGAGCGTGCCTGGAGTCACAAGGCATGAAATCCATGGGAAACGGGCTCGATTTGCAGTGGAGCTCCTAAAGCAACTCGCTTTTGGCAACAGGCCTCCAGCACGCTACTGCCCTGCCCCTGCAGCCAGGCTGTCGGCACCGCTCACCGAGCTGCCAGGCAATCAGGAGAGCTAACCCGATTCAAGGTTGTATCCTCACATTTCCTCTACTCTTGCCGGCACCTTCTGCCCTTTTTTGCCAGGAATTTAACCTTCAAACAGCATCGTCAAATATGCCACGAGGTATTAAAAATGAACTACAGGGGAGAGATGGAGAGGGGAAGACAGACAGACAGACTAGCCTTAGCATCAGCTGTAGGAGCCATCCCATGACACCACGTAATGGGGTAAAGAGGGGAGCAGAAGGCAATGGCAAGTGGAAGTCACACCGGGCAATACACTGAAGGGCAGGTACCGAAGCCACGACACAGTGCTTGCACTTGGCGTTCCCCCTCACAGAGGCAGGTCAGTGCTGTTATGTCGAGTTTTCCGTGAAGTCCCATCATCTCTGGGCAGGGCCCTTTGCAAACTGGACATGGCCGCTGTCTTTTTTAGGTCAATGACAGCGTAGGAGTCCGTCCGGCGGGTTTCGTGGATGGCAGGAGGTGGGACACGGGTGACTGGTGGGTTCTGATGTCCCTTGCATGGCTCAGCCTCCAGCTCCACCTGGATATAGTTGAGTTGTCTCGGCTGCTCCGGACAGGGCCGGGGGAAATCAAAGCTGAAGACATTGGGCATGCAGCTGTGACGAGGCTTTGGCAGGAAGCTGCTGCGCCGCTGGCCGCTGCCCCTGTGCAATGCTGTGTTCTCTGAGTTCATGTAGTTCTGCAGGGGATCTTCTTCACCAGCCTCAGAGTAACCGTTGGGGGAAGGAGTCAGCACATCCTCAGCACCCGTGTCCTCCTCGCCTGGCCGAAGTGGTTGGCACTCCCAGACTGGGGGCAGCGACGGCAAGTTCTCATAGTGCAGCAAAGCTGTTCTGCGATGGGAGCAGCCGGGTAAACCCGTGTCCTCCCGGGTGAGTTTCAAGCGTCTGCCTCTGCAGAGAGAGGAGGTGCTGGGGGGTAACAAGCCATTGACGTTCTCATAGACACACTGGGGTGAAGGACACTCCTCCTCACACTCGTTGTTGTTGTTGTTGGCGGGGCAGAAGTGAGTCCTGCAATCCCAGTGATGCCGACAGATGGGTTTGTGGTTGGACGTGGGACCCAACACGAATTTAACCTCCCCTGGCTGGAGAAAGACCTGGGGATTGCGGTCTTCGAGGGAGCAGCTGTGGTTCCTATGGGGGAAAGGAGGGTGGACTTCAGGCAAGGAGTGCATACAATGTCGGCCCCTCAGCTCCTGATCACCATTGGCTGTGTTGACGTAGGTGTGGGACTGCAAGGAGAGAAGCAGAGGGACAGTGAAAGGAGAAGAGACAAGAGCAAAGCAGTTGCCAGCAGCTGAGAAACCAACAGGAATGGAAAATTTTTCCATGGCTGATCAAGCAGGAAGAGATGAAAGAATTTCAGAGGTTGAAAAGATTTTGGGAAGCAAAGCGTGAAAGCCATTTCTGGATTTGTGGGCTGACAGAGAGACAAAAAGGAGACCAACTACAGAAGATACACATCATCTATTTCATGCTCAACAAACAAAAAGCAAAGTCACTTGCAAAATATTTCCTTGAGTGGCTTATGCTGGCGACTGCAGCACTCACACCTACCCAGGCTTCTCTGATAATGGTCGAGACAAGCTGGATTTTGTAGGGGAAAAAATTAAATTCTAAAACTGAGAACAAAGAGTAAATAAAAATAAAAGTAGTTTGGAGTTGAGCATGCATCTGCACATCAGTTTAGGGGCTGTAGCAATAGCTGACAGATAAGGCAACGTGACTCACATGCTAAATGCTGCTGTTAAATAATTGCCACGCCAATAATCATGGATCAAGGAAGCCAACTCAGTCAGCCCTGACAGAGCATCTGTTCTAGTGAAGCATCAGAGAGCAGAACCCTCCAAGAGCAAAATGAAGCAAAAGAGGAAAAAAGAGGATGACAAGGTACGAGGATCCCTTGGGCTTTGCTGGAGTAGGAGAAATGGAGAACTACACGGGACTGCTAACAAAACAAGCTGCTTGTTCACTGCTTGCCAACATTTAGGACATCCAGGTTTACCTGCTCCTCAGGCCCAATAAGGGCATGAGTAGAGTCTTCACCCACAGAGGAATGCCTCAGGCTGCTGATGGAGGGGTGGCGGGCTGAGGAGTATGAGAGGGATTCTCCAGGGAAGCTGTGAAATCCATTGGGAAATCCTGGGACAGTGTACCCCAGACCTGGGAGAGAATCAAGACAGATAAGAATTAGAGCATTGGTCTGGTAGGAAATAGACTCGACTTCATTTTCACAGTAAGCTGGCCTCTTAACTGCAGCCTGTAAGTCAGAATCAGCCTGTCTGGGAAAGATCCCTACCGGGAAGTACCCAGTAGAAATACAAGGGCTAGGCCCTCTGTTTAAATCTATTTAAGTCACTCCTAATGGAGATAGAAATTGAGCAAATCCAAATTTTTCCAGATGTAGTTTCCTCTAGGAACCATCTGATCCTTGTAGGTATTACTTAAAAAAGGTCCCTTCAGATGAAAATCAACTGAAGGGTGACAACTCGGTTGATTATTTGAAGGGCTTTTCATTGCCGTTCCCTTGGAAACAAAATACCACATGGGAGACAAGTTGAGCCTTAAAATAAACAGGGCACACGTGGACACAAAGATAAGAGTCAGGGCACTTTCACATGAGCAACTGCAGACATCACTCACATCTCTGTGTTCCCCCCTTCTTCTCCCCAGACACTGAAGAAGCCTTACTGTTGGGTGCCTGGGGGGTCCGGGAGAGCTCCCGCTCCGTGGGGTGACTGTTCCTGGTGATGACAACAGGCTCTTCCACTATGTTGATACTGTTACACTGCATCAGGTCCTGAAGCAGATTAAAGATCTCCTCTGCTCTAGAACATTTGAAGGCAAAAATCCCTGCACAGGAACAAGGAGGAGGGTCAGAAAAGCAAGAAAGCAATCCCGCTTTAACAGGAGGATGTGTAACTCCTGCTCTAAATCAACAGGTAATTCTGATTTTTTTTTTGCTGTGTTTAACACAATCAACACTTGCAGCCCACAGCCAGGGGAAAACCACCTCAGTGGATTATTGCATCAACAGAAATACAATGCCATGACTGCCATCTGACCAAATAATGCATTATTAGAATCACAGAAGCATTTAGGTTGAAAAAGACCTTTAAGATCATCGAGTCCAGAAGGAAACCAGTGAGCACCCCAGTTATCTTAAGACAATGAATCCCACACGAGCAGAGATGTCAAAGGGACAGGCTAACCAGTCTTGTTTCATCGTTAATCATAGAATCATAGAGTGATTTGGGATGGAAGGGACCTTAGAGCTCATCCAGTTCCAACCCCCCTGCCAGCAGCAGGGACACCTTCCACTAGACCAGGTTGCTCAAAGCCTCATCCAACCTGGCCTGGAACACTTCCAGGGAGGAGCAGCCACAGCTTCCCTGGCCAACCTGGGACAGTGTCTCACCACCCTCACACTAAAGAATTTCTTCCTCACATCTCGTCTAAACCTCCCCTCTTCCAGTTTAGAGCCATTCCCCCTTGTTATAATCTTCTATTTTAACTCATCCAGCACCCAGTCCAGTTCACCTTACCAGAGGAAAGTCTATCCAGTGACTACTGGAAGCTGAACTGGGCCCTGTGGAGTGTGCATGTGAGGGAGGGATGAGAACTTCCTATCTCAAAAATATATGGAACTAAACAGTGTCTCCCCAAAGCAGAGCTGGTGTGTGCAGAGCTAACCAATCCCAAACTGGCACACGTACACACACACACAAAAGCCATAGCAACGAGAAAGAGCACAGCAGCAACAGCTCTGAGACCCCAAAGAATAAGGTTTGAAACATTCTGACCAAAAAATAAAAAAGCTTTATCTGCCTTAAAAACGTGGGGAGCAGCATCAGGAAGAAGTCTTCCAAATAAAATTAACTAAGCAGACTAAAATCCTACGAAGAAAGGAGAAAACTCATCAAAACACAATGTCATCCCTCTCATCTCTGTCTGCTTAAAGACTGATGGATGAGTATAGAAGCATAGAATGGGTTGGGTTGGAAAGGACCTTAAAGATCATCCAGTTCCAACCCCCTAGTATGTGTGTGCTAAAAATATCTGTAATATATGAAAAGCAAATGGCTCTGCTTTATCCCCACTACCTGAACCTAAATAAAAAACCAAAACACAGAGAGGGCAGAATTCTAATCAGTGCATCCTGCAAAAGGCAAATCAGAAACCAAAGACAAGCAGTTCCTATCGCTGGCAACTGACAAGCACATGACTCCAGGAGAGGAAAACCCCACTGATAGAAATATTACAAAGGAGCACAGGGCACTAGAGATTTGCACAGCGCTTTGCACAGACCCTGAACAGTCACACAGAGTCCTTCTGGATAAGAAGGAATTTACAAACACATTAATAGAATGAGGAAACAAACTTTTTTTCTTTTTTTTTTTTTTTTTTCAGATGTAAATGCCAAGAAAATGTTCAGCTCTAAAAGCAAGAGAGACAGACTGGTAAAGGAACTAACAGGCACCATTGTAAAACACAAGTCTATTCCCAGAGCTGCTGATGACTTGGCAGGTACTCCTGGGTGACTCACTTCCCTTCTCCATGCACAGCATCCCCATGCATTAAAAAAAAAAATCAGTAAAACTTCAAACTCGTTTTCCCTCTACATTCCAAAGTGCTGCCAGAACAAAATGCAAAGCATTAAGTAGAACTTGCACTAACCAAGGCAGAGAGAAGGCATCGAGAAAAACAAAATGTGCTCCAACAGCTATCGCTACCGACGTGCATTTGGCAGCTCCGTGGAGTAAGTGAACCCCAAGAGGGACCTGCAAAAAGGGGCAGGTGATGTCCTTTCGCTTGATCCTTGGAGATAAAAGATGCACATAAAAGCTTCAGTCTTGCAAAAAGCACTTTCTAGCTCCTAAGGAAAGAAGTCCAGCAACTCCTCGTCCCACAGCCGCGCTCTGGTACTGAAGCACGGAGCTGACAGTGGAACTAACATCATCTCTGACATTAAATACGCCCTGTCCAAAGCTCAAACCTGCTTCACCAGTTACTTCAAGAGCACCAACGCACGAGCAAAATGAGATGATTAGATTTATGCCCAGGTCCTGAGCCATGTTGTTGTTCTCATGAGTGTTTTAATCAGGAGTGTTAACTGTATGTGCCCTGCACGCTCTGGTACCTGGGGGAACAGAGGCTGCAAAAGAACCTGTCGATTCATTAGAGGTGGGAGTTTGCGAAGACACAAGCACCAGCTCACTCTGGGAACAGAAACCTCAGCAGTTCCTTCCTCTGGGAACCTCCACACTCACCCTGCCCTGTCTGGCAGCGACGACCGCTCTCGAAGGAGAAGAGGTTGGAGTCGTAGCCGTAGCGGCGCAAGCAGAGGTAGGGCCACCTGACAGCATCTCGTTTGTGAGTGTGCAAGATGAGCTCCGTCTGTGTCAGCTCCATAATCCCAGATCCCAGCTCGTTACCTTCATCATCCACATTCGTTACCTGCAGAGGCCACAGAGCTCACATCAGGAAACTCAATGCACTGGTATGGAAAAAAAGCCCACCCACAAAGATACTGTAATTCCCGTGGATTCCCCTTTCATCTCCTGAGATGCCTTTGGCTGCATCAAGAGAAGCGTGTCCAGCAGGTCGAGGGAGGTGATTCTGCCCCTCTACTCCGCTCTTGTAAGGCCCCACCTGGAGTACTGCGTCCAGTTCTGGAGCCCCCAACATAAGAAAGACATAGACCAGTTAGAACAAGTCCAGAGGAGGCCACCAGGATGATGCAAGGGCTGGAGCAGCTCTGCTGTGAGGACAGGCTGAGAGAGTTGGGGCTGTTCAGCCTGGAGAAGAGAAGGCTCTGGGGAGATCTTATAGCGGCCTCCCAGTACCTGAAGGGGCTCCAGGAAGGTGGGGAGGGACTTTTCATAAGGTCAGTTAATGACAAAACAAGGGGAAATGGGTTTAAACTGAAAGAGGGCAGGTTTAGATTAGATATTAGGAA
>NW_010313077.1:30018-32411 GCF_000700745.2 Antrostomus carolinensis
GTTGTCCCTGCTGATGGCAGGGGGGTTGGAACTGGATGAGCTTTAAGGTGTCTTCCAACCCAAACCATTCTATGATTCTATGATTCTCAGCTGAGAGCGTGAATTCATTGCTGGCAGAAGGCACCAAGCCAGCAGCCCTGGAGACTGTGTGCTTGGCAGTTCAGCTGCTGTGTCTCAACACAGACACTGGAACACAGCCCTGAGCAATAAAAGGTTTCTCTCCAGTTCCCCATTTCCTTGCTCAGCTGAATCTCAGTGCAGAGACAATTTCTATTGCAAATACAAACATATTTGCAGCAGAGGTTGCTTAAGGAAAGGGAAAAAAAAACAAACCAACAAAACAAGAAACCAAAACAGTAACATGTGCAAATCTCATCCAGTGAAAGACCTCTCTGCAAGAGCAGAGGTTTTCTGTCACACCTGGAGTCCAACCCATGCTGGGCTTTGCTAGAAGTTGGTGTTGTCACAGACTCTGTGATGGGGATGAAGGGGTAACACTTACCTTAAATTTAGTGGGATGGTTGTCTGGGATGCTGTCTCTGCACAGACAACTGCAGCAGCTCCCCATGACGTCAGTATAAGAGGTAATCCCTGGGGAGAGGGCACAAAACAGAGGATGATCATGGTTTTGAACCAACTCCACCCACCCTCTCCAAAGGTATACTCCTCAATCCCTCTGCACATGGCCCAGTGGCTTTGGATCTCAAACACTTCAATGTATTCCTCAATTAATGGACACCAGACACTATCAGGCTAATTAAAAATAACAGTTTTCTTACCATTAGGCAATTGTTGGATGTTTCTGGAGGAGTGAGAAGAAATTCCCACTACTGTCCCTCTATCTCCTTCAGGACTTCATGGTAACCAGGTGTCAGAGTCACCTAAAGCTCAAAGGAAACGGTCCCATCTTCCACCTGACAAGGAGAATACAATTAAACAAATTAAAAAAAAACAGAGAAGATTAAAAAGCAGGAGGTGGGGGTTTGTTGTGACTGAAGTTCCCTTCAAATATGACAAGGAAAGCAGAAGCACTTTTTGTTTTTTAATTAACTACCTGCATTTATATGAATACAGAAAATAATTCTGCACAGACCACTCCTGTAATTTCTAGAAAAATATACAGTCTACAGCTAAAAAACCCCCTGAAAATAAGAGGTATTTTACTGCTTGGCTTTGGCATCCTACCCAGGAGTGGGGGTTTATCTGAGCCACTGTAGTGTGAATAAAACACAGCAGCAAAACTGAATGGCTGAGTGGTGAGGATACAAGGAATGACACGCATCTGCTGCTCAGGAATGTGAAGATACCTTCACTCCATGGAAGGTCCTTAAGGGTCAGAGAACCAGCAGCCTTAAAAGCAAGTGAACACAACAGCTGTTCTTCTTGGGACTATGAGAAGTAAAAAAATGCCAGAAAACATAAAAACTCTGCTGTCTGACAACAGGTAGCAAGCACAGGGATCAAGCAGGCAGGAGCTGCAGGCACTAGCAGTGAGAAATACTTCTTCTCTTTGGTGCAAACTTAAAGGACTCCACATCCCCTCGAGGGCAGGGGATCCAGGAGCAGATAACACGAGAGGATGCCACGTTTTATTTGGTGAGGACAGCTAATGATCTCTCCATCTGAGATGTGAGAGAATAAAGCCATAGGGATAAGCAGCCTGGCACTAGAGCAGTAAAGAAAATGAAAAGGCTCTTTTGGAAACCTCACACTCTGCCACGCCAGAATCTGCCTCACCAGTCACTCCAAATTAAACAGTGAACCACAGAGTTGCATCTCGGTGCAGAACCACGTTGCACAGCTGCCCTCAGGCTCCCTCACAGTGCAGAGGGAGGGGGAAGAGCCAGTGATGAGCTGACCAAAGGGTGCCATTTCATTTTGTATATCAAAACAGAACCTAAATTACCTGCCACTGCTACCCCACACCTTAGTTTTGGCCCCTGAAGAATTCCCTATCACATCCTAACCTTGCAAAGTCTCCCAGAAGAGGAATGCTTCCTTTTGAGCAAGCTGAAGGAGCCTGGGTACAAATCAATCCAGCTGCTGCCTGTCCTCATGCACATACCCACCACCCCTAACAGTAACAACACCACATGCTCCCTGCTCCATCCTGCTCAAACCATTGTATTTGTTTTTCTAAACTCAGTAGGGATTTACTCCCAACTGACCTTACAAGCTTTGATCAATAATTTAGCAACAGATCCCTCCCTGCTTCATCTAATCTGGTCACTAGGGGCCTTGTCCTCTACTGTCTCTGCCCTTCCACTCCCAGATCAGCAGTTCCCTCAGTGGGTGGGGAGTGGAGGGGGAGAGGGGCTGCAGGGGGGCACGTCCTGGGGCAAGAGGGGCTGCTGGCAAGGAGAAGGGGCTGGAAAGGGGGGAAAGGGGCTGGA
>NW_010313078.1:0-7487 GCF_000700745.2 Antrostomus carolinensis
TATTGTAGGCATGCAGGTATGGTGGGATCTGTCTCATTAAATACAGACATCTACGCCATAGACATATGTAGCAGAGGTACTCACTGCAGGGATGTTGTATGGCCAGCAGTGATCTGCTAAGTACAGGCAATAAACTTCAAGGAACAATTTATTTTGTCCTAAATAGGTCTAACTGTGGATTATGAACTATGTCTGAAAACTATTTATTTCTTCTCTCCACTGACTAACCAGGGAGGTCTTGAGTGATTATTTCTGATGTACACAGTCTAGGTAGTAACTGTCTGTACAGTTACACTGCTCAGTGTATTCTGTGATTTTCAAATATCTATAAAATCTTTCAGCCCTTCACATGTTTTTAAGGAAAAAATCTCAGTGCTTCAAGGCTCACAGATAAGGCTGCTATTCACTTTGATCATAACGAGTTTGCCTTCATGGTTTACTGACATACCACCCCTTTCATCTCAAGCACCCCTCAAGGGTGCTTTACCACCTCTTTCACGCAACAATACCGTATGAAAAGACACCCAAGAAATCAAACCCCAGAACCTTTCCGATGTCATTACCTTTCACAACCAGAGAAGCCTTGGAGGTTAGATCACGGGCAGTGAAAATTACTTCCCCAGAATCATCAAGAATCACTTTTTTGATATTGAGTGTATATTTCCGACCCGTGTTAGAGACTTTAAACCGTCCACCACTTTCCACTTTGCTCCCATTCAGAGTCCAGTTGAAGTCACCAATGCTTTCATGGGACAAAATACACTCAAAAGTGCAATCTTCTCCCTCCTGTATTTCAGTGTTCTTCAGCCGTTTGGTGATGCCAATGTTCAGATCTGGAAGATAAAAAGTAGGTTAATACAAAGAGAAAAGGCTTTTATGATTGACACGAGTAGTAGTATTGACATTTTCAGCTCATCAAACTGGTTTATCTACAGGACTGGCAGGACAGCACTGCATTCCTTACGGATGTATTTGACATGGGAAGGATTTCTCAGATATTATCCAATCAGAATCATCATAAAGCTGTAGAAAAAAGGGACATGAGAATTTCCTGGCTTTGCTCTGGAAGGACTTCATGGAGAATTGCTTACTCCATGGAGAAAAGTTAAGATTCAGTGAGCTACAGTGGGGAAAAAACTGTCAGACAGGGAGACTCTGGGATGTTGTGTGAGGTTTTTCTTCATGTTGATATGAGAAATGGGGTGTTTGTATTTGTTAACTTTTTACCATCCTGCCCCTTGTGGTGTTCAAATCAGACAAATTAAAACTTTGCCTCATTAGCAACGTGAGTCTGAAAGCCATGAACACTCCTCTTGCCTTCAAGCAGCCATAAGGATGAGAGGACAGGCTGAACTGCTGGGTTCTTCAATAGACAATGTTGTCCTACTTCTGCTTTCCCTCAAGGGACTCTGAATAGCTCAAAAATGTGAAACACAAGCTACTTGGGTTTGGATTTGGTTTTGGTTTGTTTTTTGTTTGTTTATTTGTGGTTTTTTTGAGTGTTTTATTTTGTGTGGTTTGGGGGGTTTTTCAAATAAATTATTTGCACCTTAGGGACGTTCAGGAAGGAAATATTGTCACTATATTCTTGTCACATGATTGTCAATGAAACACCAGAGAGACTTACATTAAAGGGTAGCAGGGATTGTTCAGACATCACTTGTGTTATATGAGGCTCATGGAGGAATAGGTGTGAGATAAAGTGACCAAGCCCACCCATATTTACAGCACCCCTTGACTGGCCATCATCTACAATACTTACCCCGAACGCTGACCTTTGACTTGGCAACATCAGTGCCGATATCACATGTGTATAAACCTGCATCTGTCTTTTCAAGGTCATGGATAAGGAGGCACAGGGTCTTCCCAGACTGTATCTGCTCATACTTGTTACCAGACGTGAGTTTCACACCATCCTTTTTCCAAACAGGTTTGACCTTCTCTTTGGAGACTTCACATTCCAGTTTAATCACACCTCGCTCCTCACCAAAAACATCATCCAAGGACTTCATGAAGACAGCAGGCTTCTCTGGAGGTTAAGGGGCAAAACAGAGAAAAATCAGAATATTGTAGTTGAGATATTTTCAGTTGCTGCCAAATATTTAAAGAGAACTTAAGTAAATCCTTGGCAATGCTGCTGATACCAATGCAGAACCTAAACTAGTCTCACACCTCAGGATTGGAATGAGTTTTAGGGAAATCAGAATTTATTAACAGGAGGATGCAACGAAGGAGAGAGGCAGCCTGCATTGCTGTGGATGGGAAGTGATTCTCAGTGCTGTAATCATGGTCTTTCTTATGACTGCACACCTATGAGATTACAAGGATTCATTTTTCTCTGTGTTGGGACATCTGTCAGGCACAGGACATCCCATGGGAGATCCCATCACAGGCTTGGAGTAGGTGTGTAGGGCCTCAGTGAAGATCAGAGAGAGAACTTCACACTTCTAGGGAATAGCTACTCAAAAGATAGACTAGGTTTAAGGAAGTCTTTTACTGCATTGTGGAGGAGCAGAGAATGTTCTTTGGGGAAAACCTTTCTCATTGCAGCCATTTACAAAAGAAAAGGGGTCAGATGGTTAGAAGAAAAATATCTGAAGAGAAGTAATTGGGATGTAGGTCTTTTAAAGCCAGAGTGCTGGCATTTCCTTGTTACGAAGCAGGATTCATGCAGCAAGAGCAGCAATAAAAGGATATTCTGCACACTCTCTTTGCTCTCCTGAACATTTTTGCTCTTCCCTTTATCTAATTTAAAATATATATTACCCCAAAGACATTTATACAGGGGAAATTTTTGACCAGGTATAAAATAAAGGAGGAAGAGGAAATCCTTGATTCTCTGAGTGGATAGAGTAGGAGTTAAATTATTCAAGTGCTCTGGGAAGAACAAATTAATCATGATCAGGAGGCAAAACACAAGGAGAATTGTCTCTCTGATTTCCTAAGAGAGTATGGAGGACATCAGGCTCTGACTTTCAGAGAGAATGGCTCAGAACATTTCCCTCTGATGTTTCCAGATACACAAAGGAGTTAATTTAGGATAACATATAACTACGATTTAACTGAGCATGTATGTACAGGTGTGTTGCTAAAGAAAATGTGATTTTGAAATTTTGGTGAGAGTTTTGCCTCGTGTTTCTAACATGCTTAAAATAATTCACACAACTTACTGTGGCTTAGCTGATGTACGTGAACATGATAAACTACAGCAACCATATATTTGACCAAACTTTAGGACATATGAAGAACAGCAGCAAACTGCCTTCTCTTTGCTGATTCAGCCCAATTCCAGAACTGACGTACTAAAGGTGTGCCCTACCCTTGGAGGTACACTGAAGATCAGCTCCTTGCAAAACAAAATCTTTTGAAACAACAGTTTATAGACTACATACTACTGAAGAAACTTACAAGTAAAATAAATTCCTCTTGAGACTATCCTGTTAAGGAAAAGGACGATAAAGAGCTATGGAAAGTTTTGATAGGACACTAAAACTATCTTCCTTAGAAAAATCATCAGCTACAGTAGAAACTTTTACTGAAAGAAAATTCCTGCACACTTATTACCCAGCCCCAGAGAGGTGAAGATTATAAGCATGATTGCTGCATGACTATGCAGCATCTAAATACAATAATAAATGGTAAATAACAGCTCCTTTACATCTCTTATTTACATTCAGGAGGAGCATGATCATGACTCACCTATCACCTTCAGACGCACGCTCTCTGACACCTTGTCTGACTTCATTGTCACTGTGCCAGCATCCTCAGGCTTCACCTGTTTCATCGTCAGCGTGTAGCAATTGCCTGTGTTCTTGATGTCATTGAAATTGTTGCTATAAAGGAGAGTGCCATTGAGGAACCATTCCACATCCTCGTCATCGTGGGACAGCTCACAGGAGAAGACAGCAGAACTCTCTTCTTCAATTTCCACATCTTGCAGGTGTTTGAGTACTTCTACATTGCGGGCTGTAGGAAACCAAGGTGCACCATCACCACTATCACCATAAATCAGTACGGTTACCACAAATAGATTTCATAGTGCTTAGAGTTTGCTAGATAGTCTGGTCTCCTGTGTACCAGCTTACTTGGTGTACAAAGGTTCTGCATTTGGTCCAACAAAAAAAAATCCATTAAAAAGACTATATTGTCCAGAGCCCTCAATTCTCTTAACATAAAACCATTTTGCTCTTTATTTCTTTTTAATTTAAAAATAAGTAAGTCTTTCTAAAATGGTAATGGCATTGCAATGATGCCTAAATATCCTACAGAGCTCCGATTCCTGTGTGTTCATCAGTGCACACAAACATACACATTATAATGAAATTATCCCTGACTCACTGTCAGGGAAACACAGAGGATGAGATGAAGAGAATGGGCTTGGTCACAAACAGTAAGTACAAAGAGATTAAGCAATTTGCTGAAATGTAGGTAGCAACGGGGATTTAATTTCCTTTCCCAGTTCTTGGCCAGAGTTTTCTCTTCGCAGTTTTTTGACCCACAAAATGCAGTTTCTCAAGGACTAACTAACTCAGAAGTAGGTTTTGGGAATATTAAATGATTTTGCTATTTGGATGAACCTCTTCCAGGCCTAAGTGTTAACCAAGAGCTTCTTTCTGGACTGCTGGAAATGGTTCTGTGGCTCATCTCCAAGTCTTGCTGAAAGTGACACAGTGAACATCTTTTCTTACAGTTTCACCAGAGGTGAAGAACTGGCTAAAAATAGTGCCATGTCTAAATGAGATAGAACATCATTACGAATGACAAATATATAGCAGATAAAAACAGTAACACAGTCGTCAGAACATGAAAACCACAACCATTATCACCAGACCCAGAGGCCTGTAACAGTTTAACATAAAGGACGTTTTTATCCAGATGTACCAGAGTTCTAGTTCTTCCAATGAAATGTAAAATAATGTGCTTTGACAAAGATGTATGAATTTCTGCCTTACTTAGACATTGTCCTTCCACACACATCACCTACTTCATGGTCAGTGCTGGATTTCAGTATCATGGAATATCAGCACAGTGATAACACAGTCAGTTCACTTAAGATATCGCATTTATATAAAATTATCAGAAGACAAGTGTGGGAATCTACGCCTACTCAAGAAGACAAGTCCAGAGTGAAATACTGAACCATAGCATGGTTTGGGTTGGAAGGGACTCTTAAAGGTCATCGAGTCCAACCCCCCTGCAGTGAGCAGGGACATCTTCAACCAGATCAGGTTGCTCAGAGCCCTGTCCAGCATGACCTTTAATATTTTCAGGGCTGGGATATCTACCACCTCTCTGGGCAAACTGTTCCAGTGTTTCACTACCCTCATCATAAAAAATTTCTTCCTTACATCTATGCAACAGGCAAATCTCCCTGCTGCAAACCACTCCTACCTTCCACAGTCAGTGTGGCTTCAGTCTCAGCGTTTCCAGCCCTGCATTTGTACACACCAGTATCTTCAGGCTTCACCTTCAAAATCTTGAGCTCTGCTGAATGTTGCTCCCGCTTGATTTTGTATTTCTCAGAGGGCTCGATGGGTGTGTGGCCCTTGAACCACTTCACAACCTTCGGAGAAGGCCTGAAGTCACAGGACAGGATAACTGAATGGCGCTCCAGAGCTGTCTTGTCTTCCATCTTCCTGGTGATCTGTATGTGGTAATCTGCAAAGCAGGGTTGAGAAAGAAGAAAGGATCAATCTGAAGAAGAGCAAAGTTTCTAATATGTATTTCATGCCAATTAATTTCAACTGTTTTATGAAGTGCTTAGGTGATGCTACAGGTTTCTGTTACAGAGCTGATTTGCTTTGAAGCTAAAACACCATGATGACCTATAGGGAATGCTGGTTTCTATAAGATAATACTGCATATTAACTACAAAATGTATGGTCTGGTTCTAGTTACACTCTAATTGAAGTTTTTATTTAAGTTAAGAAAAAAATTAAGACAAAACAAGGACTTCAGCCTGTGATTGGCAATATTTGCTGTGGTGACAGCAGAAGAGAAAAAGCCTTGAAGCTTTGTCATAGATCAAGTCAATGACAAAGTGGATTAAGTAAATGAGTTATCAAACTTATCTAGTTCAGAAATGGGACCAAATAAACTCTTCTGGTAAATTTAGTCCCTTTTGTTCTCTTTGGTAAAGTCAAGAAGAAAACAAATAAACAAACCAAAACAAAACCCAGTCTTACCTCAAGAGATTTGAATACTTGGTTTGAATACCAAGCACACCAAACTCATTTAATTAGTTCCCTTCCTAAGACATTGCTCTTTCATTTTGTGCTTTCAACATTGTGCCCAACAACTTTTAATTGGGAATTAAGCAGATCTTCCAGGTGCAAATACATCTGTATGTAAGATATGGCAGGAAGATGTGCCAGGGGAGGGTGAGGTTGGCCATGAGGAAAAGGTTCTTGAGACAGAGGGTGGTGGAGCACTGGAACAGGCTCCCCAGGGAGGTGCTCATGGCACCAAGCCTGACAAGATTCCAGAAGCATTTGGCCAAAGCTCTCAGACACATGGTCTGAATGTTGGAATTGCCCTGTGTAGAGACAGGAGTTGGACTCCATGATCCTTGTGGGTCCCTTCCAACTCACAACATTTGATGATTCCATGACCTCTAAAATCCCAGCCAGTGAGGCCCGCACATTAGAGAATGTGGCTGAAAAATTACTTTCCAGGGACTGTGAGAGGGAGAATGTCTCATTATCTGATTGAAACCAGGACATATAACATTACCTCTGACAAGCAGGTTTGCTGTGGATTTTGATTTGCCAATGGAGAACTGAATGGTCCCTGTCATATCAGTGCTGGTTTTCAGTATTGTCAACCTGTGGATGGTGCCTTCTTGCTGCATGATAAAGTTTCTGCCAGCCTGTAAGATTTTTCCACGTAGAGACCATTTGGGTGGTTTCACGGATGGAATGGATATCTCACATTCAAACTTGGCTTCTTCAGGCTCAGTCACATCCTCATCACACAACTCCTTTACAATATTAATGGCTTGCTCTGGATGAAGGATGGAAAGGGAAAGCAGGGATTTAGGCAACATGAAAGAACTCCTTCATTAGCATCCTACACACTCGTGCCATCTTTATTGCACTTGAATTCGGCATTTATTGGCTCAAAAGGCCTTGAAACATTCTTTTTTTTGCATATAAATTAGCATATATCTCTAGTCACAGGTCAGACAGTGAGACTATGACACTACCTCAAGAGAATCCAGATCTCCTGATTCTTAACCCTATTTCTAAAGCCACCTTCCTACTCTTGATATTGAACACTTGGCACTATATAAAATGGAAAAGAAGGTTCATTGAAATTCAAGTGTTGTTAATAGGACAGACTTTGGCTAGTTACAGCAACTTTTCCCTGAACAACAAACTTTCTCCAGTATATAGAATCATAGAATCATAGAATCATAGAATGGTTTGGATTGGAAGGGACCTCAAAGATCATCTAGTTCCAATCCCCCTGCCATCAGCAGGGACACC
>NW_010313078.1:7867-41299 GCF_000700745.2 Antrostomus carolinensis
GGTGGCCCTTCTCTGGACTTGTTCTAACTGGTCCATGTCTTTCTTATGTTGGGGGCTCCAGAACTGGACGCAGTGCTCCAGGTGGGGCCTTACAAGAGCGGAGCAGAGGGGCAGAATCACCTCCCTCGACCTGCTGGACACTGATATATCTGATAAACTTCTTATATCTGATAAACTTCTCTGGAACAGCAATTTCCTCAGAAGAATGTACCATATATTCATTTTCTAGAATGTTCCTGCCCTTATAATCCTAAAAGGAAACAATATCAATGGACTTCAGAAGAAATCATCACTGTATTAAAAGAGTTTTTAAGTGGTATTGTGTTTTCCAAGTAAATTACAAGGGCTTTTGAATCAACCAATCCCCCTTCCAACACACCCTAAAGGGGAAAAAAAATCATTTAGTACCTTCAACAAAGAAATTAGCACTGCTTTTGTCATCAAAGGCGTCACAAGTGTAGGTGTCTTCATCTTCATAATCTGCATCGTTGATGATGAGTTTCCGATAGACACCATCGCTCACAATTTCGTATTTGTCACTAGGGTGAATTTCAACATCCTTTTTGTACCATTTAACTTTAGCGTTGGCACGAGACACCTGGCACTCCAGGAATCCCCGATGTTTTTCAAGAGCGATCTTATCTCTCAAAGGCTTCACAATTTTTACAGGTAGCTCTAAAAGGAGTTTAAAAAAAAAAGATGGAATAATCAGTATGGTTTCCATGGAAGGTGCCAATTAAAAACTCATTAGCAATACTTCTTTTATGTTCAGTTATTTTGATGATGACAGGAATCCCCACTATGCAAAGCACTCAACTAGGACACAGCAAGTGAAGAGCTAAAGAAATTAAAATTTTTATCCTTATTTTACCACTTAGATGGCTGAACTGCAGAAATAATACGTAATTTACTCAACATTAAGCAGTCGCTTTACGGCAAAGCCAGGGATTCATCTCAGATTTCCTGAGCTCCTCATCAGCATGTTAATTCAAATGCCTTCCTTCTCGGTCTTTATCACACTAAGTTAAACCCCCCAAAATGCAGTATTCTTTTTAAGCATACACCAGAAAGAGAAAATGCTGGAGAAATTCAAGCTACAGCTTTTTGTCCCTCAAATTCAAACATGACTTTTGATTACTTAAGGTACAAAACCAACCTCCTGAGAAAATGAACTGTGTTGTTTAGCAAAAGTAAATTCCCAACCTGATATTCACACAGAATAACTTCATACAGAATTTCCTAGGTTGGAAAAGACCTTTAAGATCATCAAGTCCAATCATGAACCCAACACTGACAAGTCCACCACTAACCCATGTCCCTCAGCACTATGTCTACATGACTGTTCAATCCCTCCAGGGATGGGGACTCCACCACTGCCCTGGGCCAACCCCTTCCAATGCCTCAGAACCCTTTCAGCAAAGAAATTCTTCCTCACATCCCATCTCATCTGCCCTGGCCACAACTGGAGCCCATTTCCTCTTGTCCTCTTACTTGGTCCTTGGTTGAACAGACCCACTCCCACCTCTCTCCACCCTCCTTTCAGGGAGCTGGAGAGAGAGCCAGAAGGTCTCCCCTCAGCCTCCTTTTCTCCAGGCTCGACAACCCCAGTTCTCTCAGCCGTTAACTCATCACACTTGTGCTCCAGACCCTTCCCCAGCTCTGTTGCCCTTCTCTGGACATGCTCCAGCACCTCCATGTCCTTCTTGGAGTCAGGGGCCCAAAACTGAACCCATCAACTAGAGGTGCAGCCTCGAAGTGCCTAGTACAGGGGTAAGAGAACTTCCCTGGTCCTACTGACCACACGCAGTAAGGTAAGTAGAAGTTTTTATTTCTCTGAAAGCTTTAAGTTATGTTTAGCCTTCTTCTTGAGCCTTAGTTGGTTGGTTTGGAATGTGAGAGAGCCTAAGCAGTATTAGCATGAAAAGCATAATTACCTTTTACCGTAAGCTGGGCACGAGATTCTGCCTTTTCTGCTACAAATTTGATCTCTGCTGCATCTTCGACTTGAACACGAGTGTAAGTCAGCGAATAGGTCTTTCCTGAGAACAGACACACAAGCAGACATTGCTTCCCCTGAGCAAACAGCATCACTCTCCAAGGCACACTGCCAGGTTGAGCCTCACTCATCTAGTTTCAGTGCTTCACCACTTGCTCTCAGGGTAGCAAGGCTGACCATTCCCCAATGTCTTTGTCCCTGTATCAAAGGATAACCTAACCTCAGCTCCTCCAAGGACTGATTGAATGTGGTTCCCACCATCTGGAAAGTACTTGAAACAGAAGGATCCCACCCACTTTCAGATGATACAAATTCCTACCTATTGCTGGCAGCGTGGGATGGTGGGATGACACCAAATTTGCCTTATTAAAGTTCTCACCATTGCATTGTCCCATCCTAGATGCAGCCCCAAAACAAAAGGGGAACTCTGCTAAATCTTCTTAACTTGATTTTGAAGGTCAGACCCTTCTGCCTAATCTCTGATACCACCACCTACTCCAACCCAGCCCCATTCAAGAGTAAGATCTCCCTTTTTCATCCTACCATCTTGACGCATTCGAATATTGTCGGCAGCCTTCAGCTTGTTGTCATTTTTGTACCATTGGGTTTGGACCTCATCGTGTGAAATCTCACAGACGAAAGATGCACTCTCGTATTCATTCACTTCCACATCCTCCAGTGGTTTAACAATCCTGATATCTCGGGCTGTGAAATCATAAAGACAAACTCCATGACTGAGTGCTGTGTGTTTATTTCTGCATACTTACCTGGAAAAAAATGGGATTGTGCTTTATTCTACCCCAGGCCCCCTCTCCTGAGTAGCTTTTCTCTTCAATATGGTAAATACAATTTATACTTGAACCTACAGGTAGAATTACCAGCTACAGTGCAAGAGGTTTTTTATGGATCCAGAACTTTACACAGGTTTTAAAAGAAGTTAAACATATTCATGAAAGAAAATCTGACGAGAACTAAACACAAGCCTACAATCTCCTGTGTCACTTATGTGTGCCTGTCTTATTCACATGTTTCTCCACATGGTCACCTCTTACTCCTTTGCTTGTGTGTCCTGACTGTATCAGCCACATGAACCTCAGCCACAGGTTTTATATAGGAGATATCATTTCTTCAGAGCTCCCTGAACTTAGTATAATCCTCTAACTCTGCAGCTTTGCACTAAATTGTGTCAGAAATGATCTGTATTTCTGTTCTACTGCATCCCTTGCCTTTTTAAAGGGAAGGTCTTGAAACATCTTGGATTAGCCTCAGGAGTAGAGTTCAAATGCAAACCAGCCAAGCATTCAAATAGAAACCCATCCCAATTGCAAAATCAGAGAAAAAGGGGAGTTCACCAGCATAATGGAACAGGACAGGTGGTCATGAAGATACTGTTGAACTCAAGTGGCCACATGAGGACAGCATCTAGTAAGCAATAAGACAGAGCTGATCTGTCTTTTCAGATGTCAAATAACATCTGCCAGGGCACAGCAGATCTGTCCATCCAGTAACTGTCCTTTAGCACTAGCTTATCTCTGGTGCTTCAGAGCCCAGGGACAAAATACATCTGGTGCTTGACCAGTTGTGTAATGCAAAACACAGAGGGAAAAATCTTGAGCATAAAGGAGAGATGCAGTCAGAAAGCACAACACTTTCCTTAGCATTTACAACATAAAAAGTTGGGCACTTCTTGAGATCATAGCCAAGGCTTGTCCAGCCCCTCTTCAGGCAAAGTCCCCCAGTGACAATGGCAGAAGCTAAATCAAACCACGTCAGCATCAGCCATTGAACCTCTGCTTTGTGCCAGGCTGTTCACTATTGACTAACTTGTCAAACTAGAAACACCATTTAAATTCCAGAGACCAGAAATCACTTAGGATAAATGGAAAACTAAGTTAGCACCTCTCCCAAAAATACTCCTGTAAGGATAAAGCAAGCACAGGACAGCTCTGACAGCACTTTCTCACTAGAAAATTATAAAATAATTAGTAATTTTGAAATATAGAAACTGCCCACAAAGCATTTCTTGCCATGGAGTCAAAAATACTTCAGTAATTTCCTTTTTCAGTCAAACATACCATGAACCTTTAGGGTAGCTGATGTCTTATCTTCAGCTGCTTCACACGTATAGGTCCCCTGGTCTTCATATTCACACTTGTGAATAATGAGGCTTCTCTTATTTCCCTGGGAAATAATCCCCACTTTTTTACTTTGCCGGAGTTCCTTCCCATCCTAGAAGGGAAAAGGCCAAACTAGATCACCATCAACTCAGTGAGCAAAATAAACATTCAGATCTATTCTTATTTCACCCATCCATTTGGTTTAATGGAACCGTGCTTCCTGGAACGTAAGCTGAAACTTAAGCACAGCACAAAGTTTTCAAGAAGTAGCCATGGCTGAAGAAGATGCAGAACTTTTAGTTGACCTTAAACACCTCTTTGAAGGCTTGAGGCACTGTACAGGGTTGGCAATAAACCCCTTCAGACATTATATTGCAGAAATGCCTTTATCCTCACTTAAGGGAAGTATCACCTGAGCCTTGGGGAAGGTTCATGAAATGACTGAGCTGATCTCCAAAATTATTGTCAGTTGAAAGGGAACTGAGGCTTCACCTTAAATCACAGTTCCCAATGATGTTATAAATCCTGGGTGAGAACTACTAGGTGTGAAGTAAAGCACAAGACTTCACTGCTATCAACACCAGAGCTCATGGTCTGTACAACAGCAGCTCAGGACTTGACTAGAAACTCATGAGAGTTTAACTTTCAACCTGATAAATGCACCCAGTAAATAAAAAACACTGGGAGGGATGAACTGGGAAAGTAAAAGAACGTAAAGACGAGAGCAATACTAAGAGTTGTACAGCAAAGGCTCAGACTCACATCCCTGGAAGTGAAGTTAAAGGCTCTCATTCCCTCCCAGAGAAGTCAGAAATTAAAATACCACTATCAGTCAAATGTTGTACCTTGAACCACTTAACATCCACGTTGGGCCTGGACAGCTCACACTCAAATGTGACCTTGTCTTTCTGAGTTATGTTGAGGTCTACCAAAGGTTTGCTGATTCTCACAGGCAATTCTGTAAAACAAGAAGTCCAGTTAGTGGGATTTAGGTCTCCAGCACCATCTGGCACAAGGAATGATGAATTAGCAGAGCTTAGCTTCCATGTTTAATAAAACTTGTAACAAAATCCTATTGATTTCAGCACATTATCATTGGTTGTTCTGTGGATAATGATGTCACAATAATCCTGTGGACATTAGAAGGTTATGTTACTGATGATGATCCAGTGCTTAACATCCTCTGCAGTTACAAAGAAAGCTTGTTGCTCTCTTAAGAGCTCTCTCTCTTAGTCAGGAGAAGACAACCATGTCCCACACCAACCAGGGCTTGTGTACCTGTCACAGTGAGTCTCCCTGATGAATGAATGCCATCTGCTTTAAAGGAGATGAGTCCTGCGTCCTCAAGAGTCACTGAAGAAAGAGTCAGTGAATGTTTCTTCCCCTGGACACCAATACTGATATTTGGTGTAGGCTTCAGTCGAATGCCATCCTTCTGCCAGGTCCCTTCCACATCCTCATGCGACACTTCCACCTCAAAGGTGACAGTCCCTTTCTCAGAGACTTGGACGGGCTGAAGACCTTTCACCAGCTTGACTTGCCTCACTGAAAAAACAAACATGGACAAGTTGGAGATCTCATACCAACAGCTGTGAAACAGCCTGGGGACTCCCAAAATAGATTACTTCCCTATTCCTCATGCACATACCTAACAATTAATTGGTTTCTGCCAATTAAACAATCAACTTTGCAAGAAATAAAATGTGTTCATGACCATACTTCTAGCATGGGTGCTCTTCTTAAGATGAATGCTTTCAGCTGGGGCAAGAAAGACAGCCAAACATTGCAGAAAAAGGGCAAACTGGCCATTTTCCCACCAAAATCCACTACACTCACTGTCTATTCCAGAAGTAAGCTTTGAAGTTGTGCACACACACACAGGAGTAGAGGCATTCTTCCCTGTGCTGGGAGAGGTGGTCACTGATGACTTATCAGGAATCTTAGAATCGTAGAATTCTATAATTGTTTTGGTTGTAAAAGACCTTTAAGATCATAGAGTTCAACCGTAAACCCAACACTGCCAAGTCCACCACTAAACCATGTCCCTAAGCGCCACATCTACCCATCTTTTAAATACCTCCAGGGACGGGGACTCCACCACTTTCCTGGGCAGACTGCTCCAATGCCTCAGAACCCTTTCAGTGATGAAATTTTTCCTAATATCCAATCTAAACGTTCCCTGGAGGAACATTCTAGAAGAAAACACTGTTTTTATTTATATAGGGACCAGGTTCCCTGTGTTTTACAACAAGAGAGATGTTGCTGAAAGTACTTATTCTTTAGGTATGATTCAAGAGAAATAAGATGTTCAATAGAGTTTGGGTTAGAAGGGACCTTAAAGCTCATCCAGTTCCAACCCCTCTGCCATGAGCAGGGACACCTTCCACAATTAAAATGGTTTTAAACCATTTACATCCATGACAAAGTGTGAAGTGCACTAACACCTTACAGTTTGGGAGACAAAGCATCTGTATTTTGGGTGGATATTATCTGTTCCAAATACAAGACATCAATGTCCTATCAGCCAGTAAAAGGGTTTTAGTGTTTAATCTTGTCTCACCCTTAAAAGAAATTAAGTTGTCAATCAAAAAACTAAAAAACAAAAAAACACCAAAAAACCACCAAAACAAAAAAACACACACAAAAAAAAAAAAAAAACCAAACCAAAACTGAATTATTCACAAAACCTTCAACTCCATATGGGTTCCCTGGGAATATTTCAATATTTCCACCTTCCTCGTGCATGTTTATCAGAGATATTCCACATTCAAACAGGAGTTGATTGCAAACTTGACCAGGAGTGGGCTGAGGGCTCTGTTTGGTGGTCCTGGTCTGGACCCAGCTCCTGGGCTGAGGACACCAAGGCCTCTCTGAGACTCAAATAGATCCTCATGGCATCTGCCCCTATGCCACATAGGGGACAACAGGGAACAAACTATTTCTCCAAAGGTCCCACAGAATTGATATAAGTAGACTTTGACTTGATTAAGAAACTGGATAGCACCACAGTTCTGCTCTCCCCAGGAGGGAGGTGGTGGACTCCATATAATGCCAGCTCCTTATGCCTTTCTTGTACCCTCTATGGCTGTTACACCTCACAGCAGGTTTACAGAGGAACACACACATCCTTTGCAGGACGCTGTCTAATTCTTCTCTCAAGGAAACCAAACTAATTCCTCTCTCATGGTCTTCTCCAAGATCATGACAATTTAAACACAAATTTGCCCCAAGGATATGTCTTGAACCAGACAAATGAGTGAAGTACAGACACTTTCAGTAGCTTGTTTTTTGCTTCTCAAACTAAGACACCAGCTCTCCTGGCTTTTCTCACTAGAAGCTGCATCATTCCTCAATTTCTGAGCTGATTTTGCAGCCATCTATCCCCCCAGGGTACCTTATTCTCTAAACTGAACACAATGTACCTGCTACATTTAACCTTTCCCCTAGGTTAATAGATTCTCCAGCCTCTCAAACAGTGAATGGACTGAGAAGCAAACTGAAATTATTCTGAGGAGATAGCAAAAGGAACTTGCAAAAACATTAACTAAATAGCATAACCGTTTCTGACTCAGTAAGTGGCCTCCTGGATATATCCTCACCTGGTGTTGCACAGAGGACTGGGAAAAAAAAAAAAACAATAAAAATCACTTTTTCAAAGGTCTCCTCATAAAGCAGCAACAGTTGGGAAATGGTAGAACTTTTACAGGATTTATTTTAATAGATAATGTATTGTGTCCAGAGATTTGAAATTTCATACTCATGTTCCCACTATAATTTCTGTCATAATTAATTGACCTAATTATGTTGTTCCTTGCTGAAAGCTTAGAATTGGATCAGACAAAGAACCATTTTACCCATGACTGACTTACTTAAGTCTTCCACAAACATCTCCTGATGTCACAACTGAAAATAGGTATTCAGCCAGATACGTTATTGGTTTGAGCAGTTCAATTGTTTTTAGGATCTTCTGGCATCTTAAGGTTGGAACAGATGCTTATCTTTTGATGAAGCAACTATTATACTGGAGTGAATCAACAGATTTTCACATAGCTATTCCTTATTTACCTTGCTCTGAAAGCAATCTCAAGCCAAACAGTATCAGTCCAGCTTTGTGGTTTTTTAGATAAAGGTCCTCTAAAATCAGGCTTCTTAACCTAAACTTGAGCAACAAATAGTAGTAGCTCAATTCTGCAGACTGTGAGTATTTAAAGAACTTCTGCTGACCCCAATGTAAGCTCTAGCACATTCTACTGAAAAGAGGCCATTTGATTAAATGTTAAAAAATGCAACATAGTTTTAGTCTTCTGCTTTTAGAGTCTTGCTTTTGCTGTAAAGCACTGTGAGAGTTCAGTGTCGTCTCAGCTGGAGGACTTGGATGCAGAAAACATATAGTCTAGTGAGATTCTTGTATATGGCCCCTTTCCTGCTGCATGCCCTGAGAAAAGGAGGCTGAGGGGAGACCTTCTGGCTCTCTCCAGCTCCCTGAAAGGAGGGGGGAGAGAGGTGGGGGCTGTTCAAGCAAGGACCAAGTGACAGGACAATAGGAAATGTCCTCAAGTTGCACCAAGGGCAGTTGAGATTGGATGTGAGGAAGAATTTCTTTGCTGAAAGGGTTCTGAGGCATTGGAAGGGGTTGGCCAGGGCAGTGGTGGAGTCCCCATCCCTGGAGGGATTGAAGAGTCGTGTAGACATAGTGCTGAGGGACATGGGTTAGTCATAGGGGACTGGTCCGTGTTGGGTTCATGGTTGGACTCCATGATCTTAAAGGGCTTTTCCACTCGAGGCAATTCTGCGATTTTCTGTGATCTCATAACTAAGGCTTGGATGATCATACACAAAAATAACTCCCTGTTACAGGGAGCCAGTTCCCCTTTTTCATCATGGTCACTCAGATCACCTTGAGTTTCCACCACTGCATGAAACTATCTGAGTTCATCAACAGAGGAGCTACTTTCTAAAGTGACACTAAGTGTAAGTGATGAAAATGCAGCTGGGTGCCTTGGAAGCACAAACCAAAATCCTCTCTCTCCATTCAAATAGGATGTTTATAAACCAGATTCAGATATAAATTTATGCTTGCATGACTCACCTTGCACAAAACACTGTTGGCAGCTGTCAGGACTACCCAATTATTTCCTATATAAAGATTTTTCCATCATTTTTTTTTTTCAGTACTTGGTTGTAGCAACAGCCAGTGCCTAAAACCAGGTATAACTGAATCTACAACCAACTGCTGAAACATCATGATGGAAGGAAATTGAGTATCATCCAGAGTCTGCAAAATATGCCTTGGAATGCAGTGTGTGAAAGAGGATGGAGCAGCAGACTGACCTGTACTACACTGCATTCTCCCAACACATCATGACCACGGAAGTGTTATATTTCTCTATCTTCCATGGACCCAGTTCATACCGTTTAATTGAGACAGTAAACCTGAATCCAGTTCTAAGTCAGGATGGTAGTCACTCATGGTTCCTTGAACAGTCAGAAAGACAATCCAGAAGGTAATTCAGTGTATCTAAGACTTAAAACACACTCTGGAGGTCTTTTTTTCTCTGATAACTACAGAAGGAGCTGAAGCGATGTGCTAGATCTAGGCTGGATGAACCCAAGCTTAATCTACCAGCTGCTAGTCACTGGTAATGTCTGGGGTTTTTTTACAGCTATACAGTTGGAAGATGGACAACTGTCAACAGAAGTGATGACTGCTCCATATCAAGTTGTTAAAGCAGTGGGGTTTTGACAACAGGAAGATTTTGAAGATGAAGTTGTCTTAGCAGTACATGAAAGTGATTTGACAAACCCTCCTCTGTATGAGACAGTCTGTCATGAATTTTTTATATGTTTGATACCATCAGAAACTACAGTATTATTAGGCTGGAAAAACCTAGAAAAATCATCTAGCCCTTCTCTTCTGCTCTAGGACACACTCCGCTCTTTATGTTATCCCAGACAGATATTTCACTAATCTTTGTTAAACCCATGATGGACGTTCCAAAACCTCTCCAAAAAACTTATTCAGTCATCCAACCATTAAAAAACCTTTTCATTGTATAACCTGGATCTTTCTCATTGCAATTGAAGTCCATTATTTCCTGTCGTTATTTTCACATGGAGAACAGATCATTCCCTTCCACTTTATAACAGCATTTTATGTACTCAAGGTCTGTTATCAAGTCGTTCCTCACCTATTATTTATGACCTACACAGCACCAATTGGTGTTAGGGGTTTTACAGACAAAATTATGTAGTTCTTAAGTGCTTAAATCCTGTCTTCATCTATTCTGTAACAATCATGACAAAAGGATGTAGGAAGAAGGACAGAAGTATGGGGCTACAGCTGTGACATCATTAGCTTACTTGAAAGGGCAGCACCCTCAGATGGAAGATTTGCTTTTGTAGTTTTTTTAACCCTGGCTGAATACAAAGAGACATTCTGAAAGAGGTGGTTTGCAGGGAAGAATTAGGGCAATGGATGGTTGAAGAGGGAATGGTTTGCCAAAAGCCATAAAAAGGGAAAAACCAGAGTGTACCAGAGTGTGAGATTTTTCAGAGGAAGGAAAAGAATCAGCTAAGCTTAATGGTCATCAGCATGAGTGAAAGCTGGTGGGATGAGATGAAGGCAACAAGCATCAGTTAGCAGTTCTCTGCTTGCTGTCTTTGCCCCCGTCTCCTCTCAATCATTCTACTGGTGGCCAAGCCCATGGTTGTGTCCCCATGTCCCAATGGCAGGTGGGGATAGCATTGGCCTTTATGATAATAGAAGAGACCAGAATCCACCTTCAAACCCTGGCCAGGGTATTTATAGAACTGGAGATGATTCAACTTACTTTCCACATTGATCTTGGCCTGGGTCTTGTCATCAGGACTCTCACAGCAGTAGAAGCCCCTGTCTGCAAAGGAGATGTCCTTCACCACCAAGGTATGCTTTGTTCCCTCAGCTTTGATCTCTATTTTTTCACTGGGCTTCAATACAATGCTGTTCCTCATCCACTTCACCTCTGCAGGCTTGGTCAGCTCCACCTCCAAGGTCACTGTGTCCCTCTCTTCAACTGTTTTGGGCTCCAGTTTCTTCTTGAATGAGATTGAGGCCTCTGCCAAAGGAGAAGAAATATTAGTAAGAATGGAGGGGATACAGAAAACAGTCTTTCAGAGAGAATTAAAATGGTGGCTTGTGTATCTCCAGTCCCAATGCATTCTCGGCATCTGTATTTAATGATGTAAAAGCAGAATTTCCCTACTGCTGACATAATCAGTCAGAGAAGGCCACATAAAACAGCACACATAGGTCATAGCATCAGTGACAGCCTGTCAAAGGGACATTATTGTCTCCTACCTCGGACTCTGAGACTGGCTGTGCTTTCTACACCCTCAGCATTGGCAGAGATTTCAGCTGCATCTTCCAGCGTCAGATCAGTGATGGTGAGGCTGTGGCTGGTGTCCTTCTGTGAGATCACATACTTCTTGCTGGCTTCAATCTTGACTCCATTCCTGAGCCAAGTGACCACAGCATCACTGGGAGAGACGGTGCACTTGAACACGGCCTCTTTTCCTTCCTCAGAGACCACACTGTTGAGACTCGTAACAAATTTCACCACTCTGGGAGCTGATGGGTAGGAATAAAACATTTAGGAACATATATTTGAGACATGACATAAACAACTTTAAAGAACCAAAAGCTTTGATGATTTTTATCAGAAGCATCAATTTTTATTACTTACAGGAAGTCACCACAATAATTGGTCATCACATTCCCCATAACTAAGTTTTGTGTATAAAGATGCCAGAAGAGAGTGGCAAACAAAGAGGGGGAAAAATATCCCATGTTAGATTTGAGATACTTAATTCCAGTCTCAAATGCAATACAAAGGTCACTTTGCCCACATATTAAGAGGTCTGAGCTCAACAGGTCTCAAAATCTTTATGTTCTTTACAAATAGAGGTTCCACTGACACTGAGAGAGGAAGTAGAGTTTTATACTTTGCTGTCAACACAGCACAAACACATGAACAAACTCAAAGTTGTTATTGCTGAGGACAAAACACAAGGATCCCTCCACATTGTCACCATGCAGTTTTAGAGACATACCTTTGGGGGTGATGGTAATGCTGCTCTTGTCATCTCTGGACTCACAGGAATATTCTCCCTCATCCTCAGCCCTGATCCCTGTTATTGTCAGTGTTCGCTTGACCCCTTCCTCATGAATCTGGAAACGCTTGCTGGGCTTGATCTGAACTCCATTCTTGCACCAGACCACCTTGCCTTTGGCATGGCTCACGTCACAGGTCAAAGTGACGTTGCCTCCAATCTCAGCATTAACAGCTTCAAGTTTTTTGGCAAACTTCACTGGGATTTCTGATAGGCAGAAGAAGGAAAAATGATGAGAAAAGATAAACTTGTTCTAAGAAACTGTTCCTGGACAACTTTAAAAGAAAAAAACCAAAAACAAAACAAACAAACAAAAAAAACCTTCCACAAACCAAAAACCTGACAGATGTGAGGATAACTTGCCAGGGCAAGTTTAGGTTGGACATTAGGAAAAGGTTCTTCAGCCTGAGAGTGGTGGAGCACTGGAACAGGCTCCCCATGGAGGTGGTCATGGCACCAAGCCTGACAAGATTCAAAAACCATTTGGACAAGGCCCTTAAACACACAGTCTGAATCTCGCAACTGTCTTATGCAGGGACAGGAGCTGGACTCGATGACCCTTGTGGGTCCCTTCCAACTCGCAACATTCTGTGATTCTATGATAAGTGTAGACAGAAAAAAACAAAAAAGGGGGAAATATAGGGAGTTTCCTTTGACATGGAATTTTAATATCGTTATCATCTGTAAATCAAGAGCAGTGTCTTTAAACAGGATAGGGTTTTGCCTTCCTTTCTTTCTAATTTCATAGCTGATAAAACCATGTGGTGTTTTTACATCAGAGCCTGATTTGCCTGAATAAATGCAAAAACCCCTATGGATGCACAAACTCCAGCCACCTTTATGTCTTCTGTCACTGCAGACCCAGCCAATGGAGTCAGAGAAATCCAGAATGTGATTTCTTTCATCCCGAAGGAGACATTTCAATAGGTCAGACGTATCGTGACCTATTAGTGACCATTCCTCTGCAGTGACTCCAAAAGGAGCTGCAGACATCTCCAGAGTGTCTGAAGAGGAAGGAGCAGGTCTTTGCTCTGGGACATCACCTCTTTCATCTCCATCTGTGAACCAGCTGTACTTTGTCCTTCTTGTCAATCCATAGCCTTAGCCTTGATGAGGGAAGAGCATCCCAGGGGCACCACCCCAGAAACAGAGGAGAGGACAATTCAGGTCCCGTTTCCCCATGTGACTAACTGACATATCTCCTCACACAACATCCCTCTATGTCCTCATCAGCTTTGTCATGCTGGTGAGCAGAGCGGGGATGAGCTAAGACTCTGCCATGCCCAGGCTACTGAGGTTAGGAGAAGATGGAAACAGCATGATGACAGAGGGAGAAGACACCAGGAAAAATACCCGTTCTAGGCCTCCTTGTTCCCCTGAGTGTCCAGCAAAGGACAAAAATTGGGTATTTGGAAGCAGGAGAACTTTGCTGGCCTATGATGGGGCAGCCACAGAAGCTATAACAACAATTCAAGCTTTGAGGTTGGACAAGTTCTAGAGAGAATTTGGACTTCACTTCCATCCTACCATCAGGAAAACGTAGATGTTGTGTTGGGACATGACCTGTGTGCTGGTCTCTGCTCACCTTTCACTTGCACTTTGAATTCCTGCTTGTCACTCTTTGTCTGGCAAGTGTACACAGCAGTGTCTGTGCCCTCAGCCAGGTTCACCGTCAGGGTCCTGGATGCCCCATCACTCTTGATCTCATATTTCTTGCTCGCCTTGATTTCTGTTCCATCCTTGAACCACTTTACTGCAGCAGTTTCAGGTGTTACTGAAGTAGTCAGTGTGATGCTTTCATGTTCTTGAACAATGAGAGGCTCTTTCTGGACAACTTTCTTCTCAAATTTAGCCTCTGGTTCTAGGAAAGACATTGAAACAGGAAAACTAGTAACTTAAATCTCAAAACCTTAACACAGCAATTGTCTACTACTCTCTCTTCATGACTCTCAACACCAGCTCATCCACAATCTGTAATAACCTAGGGAATATTTGGGAATATTTGTGGCTGGTGTAATCTTTTGCTGAGCAGGAAGAAGGAAAATGATCTATCAGGCAACTCAGAGCTTCTGCTTAGAAGAGAAGCAAAGGAAATGCTAATATACATATTATCTGCTGCCCACAAAAAGCTTGTTTCTTAGAAGTAAGATGACCTGTATAATTATTTCCTCTCTCATTTTCAGGATTTTAGACCTAATTAAGAAGAAATCCTAATATGCTAAACCTGCATTTATGGCCTATTTTGTTTTCTGCCTGCTCTATTCCCTTTCTCTTGTCTTCTTCTCTATCTTGTACAATGCTTTGCCACAAAACTGGGCAGGTTTGGGGCACACGCAGCAGTAGACCAGCTTTTCTTAGTCACCTTTCTCTATAGCTCTATTTCTGTTCTTCAAAACCTCCCACTTCTACTTTCAGCTCCTCACCACTTAAAAAGGTTGAGTGATGTGATGTGCAAAGGAGACACTAAGCAAAAAACTAGATAATATTTCCATAGCCAAAAAAAAAGTCTTCAGCCAGATTTCCCACCTCCACACTTCTAGATTAGAAAAGTCAAATTAATATATCAAGTGGTTCATCAATGTTGCTCCAGGGAAAATGGTGGCTGAACCATGGCCACTGGGTAGGGGATATCCAATTTTCCTCTAAGACATACAGAGAGCTGCTTAAGTGAGTCCTCACCAGTTGGTTCCAACTTGAAGGTCAGCTTCTGGCCCCCAGCCTCACAGATGTATTCTCCAGCATCTTTCTTCTCCAGCTGCTCTATAACCAGGCGCCGAGTTTTGCCCATGGTTTCTATTTTGAATTTTCTAGAGGATACGAGCAATTTTCCATCCTTGTACCATTTCACTTCAGTTGCATCCTGTGCTACCTCACAGCTGAGGGTGGCACTTTCTGTCAGGACAGCTTTCACCTCCTTCTGGACCTTTTCCTGGTTTATAAATGCAGGTTTGGGTTCTGAATGCAGAAAGAGAAGAAAATATTTATTGAGGGATTACAATAAGATCTGTCTTATGGATTTCTGTGCAGATGTTTGGAAAAAGTTTAGGTTGCCACTCATCAAAACCAATTGCCTTCACTGGGCAATATCTACCCTTCTGTGTGACTGAATCACCATGTGGAAACTAGAGAAGCAAGAGCTTAGGAATGGAGACGACCAAGAAAATCCTTGACACCAGTCCTGTAATTGCAAGCCACCATGCAAAAAACATTTAATTCAAATGTTCCCAAAGGACATCTCCTGAATATCACCAAAATCTCACAAATTCCTTTTACTTAAAACCTACAGTGAAATGTCGAGGTCATATTTATAGTGCTATGGGCTTCTGGAACAGATTCTTCATGGTCTCTTCCACTGTCATAAACATGACTTTCAAAGGGACAAAGGAAATACAACCGCCCTATAGTGCTCACGTAGACCAAGATCATGGCTGGCAAGGTACTCTAGGTTGTTTGCAGCATCAACTCTCCCTTTAGCTCACATAATTAAAGCTTTTTGGGCACCTTGAGAATTCTGTTCCAAAAGACCAATTGCTGTGATTTTTTTTCATGACAAAGCGGTATTTAGCACCTGACAGAAATAGTGAGGCATCTCAGACACCTGAGATCTCAAACACACAACAGCACACATCCAGAAAAAGTGCTGAGTTTTCAACCCATCTCAATGAGTGCCACTGCTGAAATTGCAAATGACAAAGCATCTTCCAGCCTCTCAGTTTTCAGACATGGGATCATAAGTTTAATAAGAAATTGATTTTTGAATGGCTCTTTCCTTTCAAGAGGTTCTATGCACAAGAATCAACCTTTGGGAACCCAGAAATGGGAGAGATCTGAATAATACGTTGATTATTAGTTCTATTTTATTTGTATCTGCAATTACAATATTGACAGACTAAGAATGAGACAGATCTTTGTGTCGTGCTAGAGCCAAATATTCCCATTTTACAAGTCCAGGCAATCAGATACAGAAACTCAGGTGGACCCTAGAGATTGCAGCAAAGCACAGACTATTGCAATGAGTCATTGGGCGATAGTTATTACAGGTATTACTTTATTATCCACTACTGTAATTCAGACAAGATAAGTCTCACCTGTGACATCAAGCTTGAAGGTCAGTTTCTGGCCAGCAGCCTCACAAGTGTACTCTCCAGCATCTTTCTTCTCCACCTGACCCACCACCAGGCGACGAGATTTGCCCTCTGACTCCACCTTGAATTTCTTGCTTGAGGTGATCAGTTTCCCCTCCTTGTACCACTTCACATCGGTCTTCTCCTGGGCCACCTCACAGCTCAGTGTGGTGTTTTCTGATAGTGCAGCTTTCACCTCTTTCTGTACCTTGTCCTTATTTGTAAACACAACTTCTGGTTCTGAAAAAGAGAGAGTTTAGAGTTACTCCAAGACATGATGTTGCCCAATCCCCTTATCAAGGCCTTCAGATAACACTGGAAGCCAAGACTCTGACTTAACAATACACATCTAAAACTATTGGTAGACCATTCAAAGTCTTTTGTGGTGAGTTTTTGTGTTTTGTTTCAAGTTTTGAGTGCAGACGTTGGGCAAACACCCTACCACTCTTCATCACAACCCTGCTCTGAAATACACTGTGAATCAGATGCCTTGCAGAGTTGTTCTGGTTACAACATGTAGAGATGGAGAGGTGCAATCAAGACTTTCTTTCTCAGGGCCCTGTTCCCACAGAGATGGACAGCTTCTGAAGTTTTTCAATGATGCACCTCCCTGTCTTGAAGATCCTATATTGTTTTACATAGAAGATAGATAGTAATATTCATTTTTTCTAAGTATTCCAGAAATAGAAAAGCTGGACCAAAGAATCTTCTCTCACCTGTGACATCAAGCTTGAAGGTCAGTTTCTGGCCAGCAGCTTCACAAGTGTACTCCCCAGCATCTTTCTTCTCCACCTGACCCACCACCAGGCGACGAGATTTGCCCTCTGACTCCACCTTGAACTTTTTGCTCGAGGTGATCAGTTTCCCTTCCTTGTACCACTTCACATTGGTCTTCTCCTGGGCCACCTCGCAGCTCAGTGTGGCATTTTCTGTTAGTGCAGCTTTCACCTCTTTCTGCACCTTCTCCTTGTTAATGAAAGCATTTTCTGCCTCTGGAATTAAGGATAGAGGGGCAGATTTAGAAAATTGATTTTTCACACACAAAATCTTTCCCACATGCACGTATTAAATCTTTGGACTGTGGTGCTGAAGATGGATTTCCCATTCACATTCCTTGCCAACACTGTCAACTGAATGTTAACACTCGAATTACATCAAGTGCTGGTGAAGGACTCCTTTTATGGTAGGCCAAGACAATTTAGATGGCCCCAAATTTACTTTCATTTCCACCACTATCATTCTCCAAAATCTACAGAAAAGTTGTTCACATATCCCAGTGTCCAGAAGCACACCAGCTGATGCAGTCTGTAAGAAGACTGCTTGCTGTAAGAATACAAACATTAAATTGTCCAAACATCCCAAGAGCTGTTATTTGCTTTGCCAGCAAAAGCAAGACTAGCCTTGGGAAACAAACTTTGTGAGCCCCTTCTGTGTCTCTATCTTTATTTCCTAAATGTTCCAAAGATGTGTCATCCCAGAACCAGGTTTCTCTGATGAATGAAAATTAGCCAGCCCCCATGGTATTTGCTTAACATGACACCATGCCAGAATCAAAACCAATCTAATATATTAACTCTTCAATTTGCTTTAAATTAATCAAGATCCAACTGGGGGATGTCAAGGCTAAATCCTATTCTTGCTAATGTCATGGTGAAGAGACCTCGTTTCCTTAGCTTCTGCTTCTGAGGTCAGTTCCAGTATTTCCTTTTAGTTGTCAGAGGCAATAATAGCCTGGAAAAGAGAAAGCTCCGGGGAGATCTTATGGCAGCCTTCCAATACCTGAAGGGGCTACAAGAAACCTGGGGAAGGACTTTTCATAAGGGCAGTTAATGACAAAACAAGGGGAAACGGGTTTAAACTGAAAAAGGGCAGGTTTAGATTAGATATTAGGAAGAAGTTCTTCACTGTGAGGGTGGTCAGATACTGGAACAGGTTGCCCAGAGAAGCTGTGGCTGCTCCTCCCTGGAAGTGTTCTCGGCCAGGCTGGATGAGGCTTTGAGCAACCTGGTCTAGTGGAAGGTGTCCCTGCTGCTGGCAGGGGGGTTGGAACTGGATGATTTTTATGGTCCCTTCCAATCCTAACCATTCTATGATTCTATGGTTCTATGATTCTATGATTCTATAATAAAGAGACACTTTATTTAAGGAAGGAGCATTCACAAGAGAACACTTGTGTTCAGAAGACTTTCTGTGTCCTTTAGTTTCTCCTGCAATTATTGAATTCTCATTTTGCTGTCAGTGCATCTCCACCAGATTCCCAGGAAAATTCCCCAGTGATCTTCAGCCTACCCTTGGCTTGGTCTATGAAAATCCATCTCATTCTTAGTTTTCAATGAAGGGAGACAGATTTAAAAGTTTGAATAAAACCACAGGAGTAAACCAGCAGAATTTAAGTACTGGCTCCATCATTGCCTACTGAGATGGGTGCCAAGCCACATAACTTTTCACTCCTTCATTTTTTTCAGGATGTAAACCAGAGACTCAGCAAATTCACTCACCTGTGACATCAAGCTTGAAGGTCAGTTTCTGGCCAGCAGCCTCACAAGTGTACTCCCCAGCATCTTTCTTCTCCACCTGACCCACCACCAGGCGACGAGATTTGCCCTCTGACTCCACCTTGAATTTCTTGCTCGAGGTGATCAGTTTCCCCTCCTTGTACCACTTCACATCGGTCTTCTCCTGGGCCACCTCGCAGCTCAGCGTGGTGTTTTCCTTCAGCACTGCCTTCACCTCCTTTTGCACTTTGTCTTTGTGTTCAAACACATCATCTGCAAGATTGGAAAGAAGGAAAAATCTAGAAAAAAGCCTGTGAAAATGAAAACTTTGCCTCCAAGATCATACAGTGTTGGGTTTTCAATGGGAGACCACCTGGTATATTACAGTTTAAATAAAACACCTGCAAAATTAAAATGGCTGATAGAGTCAGAGTTAAGGAAATGCTTGAGAAAGCACTGGCAGGAACAGCTTGCTTCCAGACAGCACATTTTCTGGCTGCTGCTCATTTGAGCAGCAAGAAGAACTGTTTTGCCTCATCTTTAGGCTTACATCACCTTTTCTCCACACAATCTGTGATTCTGTGAAGCTGTGTGGTCACTCTCTGAAGGCCAAGCAGGATGGGCTCTCTTGGGGAAACAGGGCATGTTCTGCTCACTTTCAGACTGGGCTGCATATTCACAGTAAGCAGGATGTACTGCAGGCAGCTCATTTGCCAGCACTGTCCCCATATTTGGATTCAAGTAATTTTCAGGAAAAAAAATTATAAGAGTTCTGAAATAGATGCATAACAATTGCAGTAACTTCACAAAGGTTTATATGGAGTTGTGTCCTCATGGAACAGCATAATTTCCCAGATATATTCTACAGAACATGTGTTACTAATAGTAGAAAATCTCAGACATAAAATAATTTAGGTTAGGAGTGAACTCTGGAGGTCATCCAGTCACAATTCCCCACTCACAGCAGATAAAATTACATCGTTACTCAGGGTCATGTCCCACTGAGTTCTGAATACCTCCAGCAATGGAGATCCCACAACCTCAAGGATCCTGTTCCAGAGCTTGACCACCCTCATGATGCAAGTTTTTCCTAATATCTTTTCATAACCATTTTGCCCCTTCTCCTACCACCATACATCTTGAAGAAGAACACGGAGCTGTGGGCTGTGTATCCTCCCATTAGATAGTTGCAGGCTGCTGTAAAAGCTCCCTTTTGCCTTCTCTTCTCCAGCCTGAGCAAATATGATGTGCTCCAGCCCTTAATCATCTCAGTTGCCTTCACTGGAGCTGTGCTAGTAGCATCTTGGATTTCTAGATGCAATAGCTGTCAAATTCTCCAATTAGGAAGACATTTAATTAAGAACAGTAACTTGATTTTAGGCTTGGTTTTGGTAAGTTCCAAGAACATCATTTTAGAAGCTGGGCATGGGAAATAACCTTGGATATAAGGATCATGTGATTATCTAGTTTAAAAATAGAGGAATTAACAAAAATATCTCCATAACACACTTATTTGGAACTAGAAAACTTGTATGAATTATGAGAACTGATTAAGAAAGAAAAGATGACAAAATCGTTTAAGACTCAATGTGAGACCTGGTCTCTACACATAAAAGTGTTCAGAATCTACATCTTACCCAGTGGAAAAGCAGGAAGGAAAAGACCATCAATGCCAGCTAAAAAATATCTCACTGCCCTTTAAAATCCTTTAAAAGGCAAAGCAGAAATAAGGAATGGGATAAAGGACAACTCTGCCAGAAGGCTGGATCTCTGGGGTCAGGAACAGTAGTAATAAAGCAAGATTCACCAAAAGTCAGGCTGGGTCCAAGCTCATTAAGGGGGTTAAGAGACCTAGCAAGGAATACTCTGGCACCAGAAATATGTGTAGACAAGGGAATAAGTGAGGACATGATGCAAAGAGTATGAGTTTCATGTTTCAAAGCTCTTCATATCACACTTCTGAAGAAAACTAGCCAATGCTCCTAGGAAGTGTTCTCCTACAGGCTAATTTGTTCACTGTGGCTCTTATCCTCTCTCTTGGTAGAACATTTTGCCCTTCAATATGAAGCAATGGAGGTTACACAAGGAGGCTGAGTAAGGGACTCCCAGGCTCACAGGTTATGTTCCATCCTAGGCAACTCTCTTCAGTGAGAGCTTTCAGTTTTTTGAATTTCTCTCAGGGGAATGGTACTTCTAACACAAAATCTAGTTGGCACTCCAGCTCAGTTGTGTCTTTAATCAACAGCAAGGTGGGAAAAAAAGGTAATCTAGGGTTGAAACACAGAGGGTCAGAAGATCCATTTTCCAGTTCTAGTTCTATGGCATGCTTCCTTGGCAGTCTTGAAGGAGAACGCAAAGGGGTCTTCCCAGTTCTGCCTTTAAACTGACCAGAAAATCTCTTGGTGGCAAGAGGGAGCCTACTCTTCTCTGTTCTCTTTTCTTTTATTTACCCATTTGCAAAATCTGAGTAATGGTCTCTCTTTGGCAACAATAGGCTTAGCCAACAGTCAACTATTGCAGGCAAACTGCCTGTCCTCCTTTCCATGGTACCCAAGAACCTCAAAGTCTTTGATATGAAAAACACTTCCACGAGGTAGGACACTCTTCTTATCCCTGTTTATGAAGAGGGTATGAGATGCAGAGAAGGTTGGCCAAAGCGAGGTCCTCCCTACATCAACATGCTGAGGATGGTGCCATTTCCTAAAAAATTGAATCCTAGGTGTCCAAGCCATGGGGTTTTCTCTCCTGAATACAACTATTTCTCAGAAGCCCTAAAAGCAGAAAACTTTGGGTTTTCATCCAAAAGTCTCGTGCAACCCACCATTATTGCAGTCAACAGCTTTCATCACTCAGAGGCAAACCTTTGGGTTAAATTACGAGCACAAACAACTGCTGGGAGCACTTCAATGCCTTGTTGCATCCAGCAGAAGTTAAAGCTCTCCTGATCCTAGATGAGATCCTCCCACAGGAAGCTAAGAAGAGCTCTTCCTTCAAACAGTGCGACAAGATCCTTTGTTAATTTCTGCTTTTCCCAGTTTCATTTATAATCTGCTACTATTTTTCCAACAGCTTCTGCTATCAAAGATATTAATTGTTTGAAATAAAACAATGATCTCAGTCATGTCCTATTCCTACAGCCTGCATAGAGCTATAGAAAAAAGTCACATAACTGAGCCATGAAATAAGTATTACCGTATTTTTTCTGCCACAAAGGAGAGTTGCCAAACACAAAGGAGAATGAGGCAGATTTGTCTCCAATGTCTTTGTAGGGTTACTCCCCAGCAATGTATACCACAGAATGCAGACATGGCAGAGCAAGCGGAATGAAACCCAATAAGCTTGTACCTTAGCAAGACCCACAACTGGCAGTCACATGAATCTCAATGCTCTAATGTCATGCTTTACTCAGGCCACACTGGGAGCAAGCCAGCCACAAACCACCTCCAGCATGGAAGAGACATGACTACATTCATAGGCGAGTCCAAAATAAAAAGCTCAGAGGTGTGACTGATGCACCAGGCTGTGTAGATGCACACACTTTTAAATAGACATGGTTAGATTCTAGTGTTGATTGAATCCATTGAAAGAAAGAAAGGGAAAATCTTTGCTGCAAATCGAATTGTATTATCCCAAATCACTTCCTGGGATGTGCTTTTAATTGCATACATCTTTAAGGTTTTATTCTGGTCTACAATCAGAAAAGAAGGTATTCAAGTTTAGGTATTCTTTCGTCATAACCCTTTCAAGCAAGACAGAAGCAAGAAAGATGAGAAAGGAGGCACTGAGTAATATTTTCTACAAAAATAACTAGCAGCAAGGGCAAAAATGTACACATTGATGATTCACCAGCATACACATACTGCTGGATATCGATCTGAACTCACATTTGAAATCATATATGTTGTGCAACTCCTCAAGAAGTCATACTGGCAAATTCTCTCAGCAAAACCATGTCTTGTATAGATGTGGCAGAAAGAAACTGTCCCAGCAGAGACAAACACTACAGATTCTCAGAGTGGAACTACAGACTCCAATAGAGCAGAAGGATTGTTCTATACTTCTCTTTTTCTTATATTATTTCTTCTTAATAACCATTCCTGGTCAAAATCAGGGAAAGAACACTGGCCTATGTGGATTTTTCTCTTTCCCAGTGCATTCAAATACGTGTCCTTAATACTAAGCTTTAAGAATAACAGCTTCAGTTCTGTTTCAGATCCATATAGACCAAGGATGAAACTAGACCTATGTAACTAGGAAACTTTCTTTACAGCTACAGCAAAGAAATATGCAATCAGATAATCCCTCACCTGTGACATCAAGCTTGAAGGTCAGTTTCTGGCCAGCAGCTTCACAAGTGTACTCCCCAGCATCTTTCTTCTCCACCTGACCCACCACCAGGCGACGAGATTTGCCATCTGACTCCACCTTGAACTTCTTGCTTGAGGTGATCAGTTTCCCCTCCTTGTACCATTTCACATCGGTCTTCTCCTGGGCCACCTCACAGCTCAGTGTGGTGTTTTCTGATAGTGCAGCTTTCACCTCTTTCTTCACTTTGTCCTTGTTGACAAATGCATCTTCTGCCTCTGAAATAGGGAAATATCAGGGAAAATAATACGTCAAGTATAAATAGCTTGTGACAAGAAGTTATGATATGTATTTTGTGTAGAAGCTTTACAGGATCATTTCTTGTAAGTAACATCACCTTGCAGTTCTTTTTATCATACAGAACAATGCAGCCTCAAAATAATCCATATAATTATCATACCTCTCTGATTATTCTTCAAGAACAGCTCGACTGCCTCATTTTCTAATTTCTTATAATGAAGACAAAGATAAATTTCCCTCTTTGTGTCTTTATGATATTTCTACATCTCACATTTGGAACTAGCCAAATATAGCACAATTTTGAGTTGCCACTTTCACTATCACATTATTTACAGAAATTTAGCAGCATCTCAGTATTTTAGATTAAGGCTGGGTGTTGTTCAAAAATATCTTGTAAATCATTCCCAAAGAAATGACAACCGTAAAGTTTGTAATATGGAAAAGTACTCGGCCTACTTTGTACATAAAACTGGACAATAAAAATTTAAGTGTATTTTTCTTTCCTCAGAAATCTTTAATTTTTCAGAAATCTGGACATAGGGAATCTTCTCTTAATACAAACAACAAGAATGAAGCTTTAAAAATAATTTTCTTTGACAGTATCACTTAGAACTTCCACCTCAATAAATGGAGTTGGCGTCAAAAGGATATTGTGTTCAGTTAGTATTTAGTTAGGTATATGGATTGAAAAGAATCAGTTATCACCTTGCTAAGTAAGACTGACTGATAAATTGCATCTTATACTGATTAATGGTTGTTTTACTTTTTTCTCCTTTTGCCATCAACTTGTGTGGTCACAGTTAGCTTTTATATTAGTGTACATTTGAGATGTGAGAAGACAAATAGGCTCTAAATAAATGGGTTGCCACATTTTTTTTCCCACTGATTTAACCTAAGAAATGACTGCACAAGAAGTGTAAAATATTTAATATTTCTGGTATGCTTACATGACAGACATCACACAGCAACAACCATCTAGCATTTAGCATAGGTGGCCGATGCCTATTTGGTTCCCAGGTATGTACTTGAGCATTGAAGTCAATTATTTCAATACTACAGAATCACAGAATCACATGGAATCATTGAATTGCCTAGACTGGAAAAGACCTTTAAGGAGGGGTTGGGCTAGATGATGTCCTGAGGTCTCTTCCAACCCCTATGATTCTGTGATACTGTGATCATCAAGTCCAATCATTAACCTCCCGCTGACAAGTCCCTGTCTAACCCATGTCCCTCAGCGCTATGTCTACACGACTCTTCAATCCCTCCAGGGATGGGGACTCCACCACTGCCCTGGCCAACCCCTTCCAATGCCTCAGAACCCTTGCAGCAAAGAAATTCTTCCTCACATCCCATCTCAACTGCCCTGGCCACAACTGGAGCCCATTTCCTCTTGTCCTGTCCCTTGGGCCTTGGTTGAACAGACCCACCCCCACCTCTCTGCACCCTCCTCCAAGGGACTTGGACAGAGCCAGAAGGTCTCCCCTCAGCCTCCTTTTCTCCAGGCTCAACACCCCCAGTTCCCTCAGCCAGCAACTCATCACACTGTTGCTCCAGACCCTTCCCCAGCTCTGTTGCCCCTTTCTGGACACTCCCCAGCACCTCCATGTCCTTCTTGTATTGAGGGGAAGCACAAGCTCCAAAGATAAATGCTGGACAAGTGTACAGGGTTGCCAATGCCCTTCAGTTGCAGTTCAAGCATGGAAGATAATTCATCCACCCAGCATCCAGGTTATCTGGGTAAGATGACCTGGAAGACTCTTGGTTCTCCCTGGCAGTCATGCTGATCTCCTTCCACAACTTGTGCTACTGCCTTCCTCTCCTCAGTCACTCTCTGCAGCATCCTAGTGACATCCTTTACTCCTCCTTGATGACTTTCTCCTCTGCATACTGTCTCTGTCATGTCTGTACTTTGAGTGGCAGCAGCTGCCTGGGAGGATAAGGAGTAGGGATGAGTTCAGGTCAAGTTCCTACACTGCTGACCACGGCACTACATGCAATCCTAGGAGCCACATCATAGGCTTGCCCTCAATATCTCACAGACTGTGGAAAGATAGTTGTCCTGCAGGGAGCAGGCTGATGTAGGAACCCAGTTTATATCATCTAAATTTGAGGTCCTCTGTTTACAGTGTCTCTAGAAGGGGTGTAAGGAGGTATCGTTGTCATTCAGGTGTCATTAACAAGGTAGCATGCATGGTCTATACTGGGTGATGCAGAACTTCTCAAAGGTGCATGTCAGCTCACTGCAGATTAAGTAGCACTTTGATATCTAAAAGAGCTTGAGCCCACACCATGGTTTGTATTCAAAACTAACTGAAAAAATAAAACATTTCAACTTCCATCTGCAACTTGGGCTGTGAATATGCTGGATGCACTAAACAAATGAGTTCCTAACCAGTCTGTGTCAATGGGTCCTGTACTTCAAATTTCAAGTTAGTAGGGCAGGAATATTTCAGATGGGTTACTCAGTTGTCTTCTGCATTCTTGCCCTTTAATATAAACCATTTTTATAGTGATAGGAAATGTGACTAAAAGTTTTAATCAGTTTACAAAGTGATTTATCCCAGCCAGTAATTTGCCTTAGAAACTTATTTTAAAGTTAAACGAATATTCAGTGCAAATGACATTTCTAAACACGGCTGAAACTGGTCAGTGAAGTTCCACTAAAACTGAGAACAATTTTCAGCACACAGAGCTTCTGCCAACTTCAAATAAGGATTTTACTGTATATCATGAATCATGTAATAAAAAGATTTCAGAATCAGCTTTTTTTGCTACATGTCTAGCTCAGTACCAAGGTGTCCAGCACTTGTTTCTTTTTATATTAAGCCAAAAAGTTAGTTACATCCCACTACTCAACACTGAGCAACTAACCTTCAAGCTGTCCTTAAATAGGGAAGGTTTTGTGCTACCAGTGGAGCCCTGGAGTACAGGAACCCTGAAAAGCTTTCTGAGAGCAATGGTAACAGGATAAATTAAGACCCAGAAAGCCACTGGACTTTGGGATAATCTAGTAAGATGAGGATTTCTGCAGCAAAAGAGCCAACCACTCAGAGTACTCATAATCCCTCCTGACTTTCACACTAGATCATTTTCCAGTGAGTGTTGGACTTGCATGTCATGTTACAGTTGTACACATGAGAAATACAGCAACGGTAGCTAGGCAAGCGCTCTTGGCTTACGACAGAGGGGGAAAGGTCTTACATTACCCTGTACAGCCATGAAGTCATCTGGTTTGAAAGAGAACAGAAAACCTTTGGTTTCTGAGGCAGACAGCTAAGAATAGCCCTCAACTAGAGAAATTCAAGCGTAAAAGCACTAAATTTCTGTGTTTTCTGACTACACCTCTGCAGTGATGTATAAACCAATTTCAGCAGCTGAGCATGAACTTGGTTTATACCAATGGTCTTTCTATCAATGTCCATAGAATCACGGAATCTCTTGGTTGGAAAAGACCTTTGAGATCATCGAGTCCGACCGTACCTGTCCACTGCTAAACCATATCTCTGAGCAGCTTGTCTACCCATCCTTTTAATACCCCCCAGGGATGGTGATTCAACCACTTCCCTAGGCAGCCCATTCTAGTGTCTGATGACCCTTTCAGTGAAGAAGTTTTTCCTGATATCCAATCTGTACCTCTCTTGGTGCAACTTAAGGCCATTGTCTCTTGTTCTATCACTTGTTACCTGGGAGAAAAGACACACACCCGCCTCACTACAAACTCCTTTCAGGTGGTTGTAAACAGTGATGAGATGCCTCTCAAATCTAGCCTTACTGTAATCCATCCTTTATTGAAACTGGCAGTTCCCTGAGCCAAAAGCACAAGCTATATGACTCATGAAAAAGAGTCAGAGTGCCCCAACTCACACCCTGTGTGCCCCACACAGTGAGGACACATAACAACTAATGGCTTACAATATATGCTATGGGGAGTAGCAAAGCTCTGTGTTATAGCAGCAGTTGCATATTGCATATGGAAGACGGAATGAGCAAGATGCCCCAAGACAGTGGGACAGCAGTAGACTGCAACTTTTCCAAGGGAACAGCACTCGAGCTATGCCCTGCAAGGATTTCAGGTCTCTTGCCCTGCAAGGATTTCAGGTCTCCAGCATGGCTGTGAGCAAGATAGTCAATAGACTCCCAGTGCAGTTGTTCTTCTATGTAGCTGTTAAAATGCCAGATCTCTGCCAGCATTATGGTCCCAGTTTGATGCCGTAATAAAGTAAGAGGAGAAAAGAGATTCCCTGTTCTGGTCAGCTCAGAATATGAGATAAGAAATATAACGTTACAGAGAGACATTTGGCTGCAAAGACAGCAGAGTGGTATGGATATGAACAAAACCATACCAAACCCCTTCTTATCATCCAGTTCAGTCAAGATCACTCAGAATGTAGCCAACATGTCCATGGCTGCCTGGAGCCTGAGATAAAATTTACTGGACCTTTTGTAAAATACACCAAGATCAAAAGAAATCTTTAGTGTAGTCAGAGTCAAACAGCATCAGTATTAAATCTTCAGACTCCAAATCATGTTGTTAAGGAGAAAAATGCAAATACAAATAAACATTCCTGGACTCACCACTGTCATTACAGATGGAGAACTTGCAATGAACAACCATCATCTTTGGATTCAGCAGTTCACAGATATGTGCAACTGAGTCAAAATTTCTAGGACAATATGCTACCATCAACTCCCAAACCTTTTCTATGCAGTGACAACAAAGTAGGCATCCTGTAAACACCACTGTTTAAATATCACTTGGTAGACAAGTATTTTCATGACTTTTCATAGCTTTATAAATCACAATTAGGTATCCAATAATAGATGAGAGAAGCAGCAGGGGAAGGGTTGGATGAAAGGTTGTTAAAAACAACTCATAACTCAAGTTGCATATGTCTGTCTTCGTTTCTGTTCATCATCCACAAGAGTTTCATGGTGCATGGAGTTATGAGGCTGTGTTCACATATGTGTTTGCATGGCCAGACTGTGGAATGATTTAAGTAATTCTCTGGTTTGGGAGAGAGGATGTGCAGAGGAAAGATGAAATGAAGAGGGAAAGAAACAGATTTTTGTGAATGACTAGCAATAAGAGGAGGAATAACAATACTGATGATCAAATTGGAAGAGGTCCTTTAGCACAGTGCCTGCTAATGAATTCTTGATTCACTATCTGAGCCTAAGGAGATGTACAGGGATTTGAGTAGCTGATGTATGGATACAAACACGTAACCAGTGGATCTGCCAAGTCCTACACAACCTCATTGGAATGGTAGCTTAGACCAACATCAGAAAGTACTTTAACAACATTTCTAATATTTTGACAGAGAAAACAGGAGAAGAAACCCAGGGGCAACAAAAAGGCAATGAAATATAAACCAAAGAATGTCTCACCTGTGACATCAAGCTTGAAGGTCAGTTTCTGGCCAGCAGCTTCACAAGTGTACTCCCCAGCATCTTTCTTCTCCACCTGACCCACCACCAGGCGACGAGATTTGCCCTCTGACTCCACCTTGAATTTCTTGCTTGAGGTGATCAGTTTCCCCTCCTTGTACCACTTCACATCGGTCTTCTCCTGGGCCACCTCACAGCTCAGTGTGGCATTTTCTGTCAGTTTAGCCTTCACCTCCTTCTGGACTTTGTCCTTGTTTGTAAATACATCTTCTGTCTCTGAAGAGAGAGATACATTAGTGAGCCAACTTTCAAGAGCATCAGAAGGCAGGGAGCAAGTTGGAAAGCTGAATCCATTCTCTCACTCTACAGCCCCAGTAGGGTAATGCATCTGGAAAGAGTCTCCATGACAACTTATTTCCCTAGTTGCCATTTACCTGACATCAGAGACCTTAACATATATCAAGCCTTACTGTTATATTTTGCTTGCAGGCTGAAACAAGCCCTTTCAAGAGAAAGAAAAATTGTACAGGCATAAAGCAGACTTCCTACCACTGCCCACCATGACCCCACTCTGAAATACACTGAGAATCAGATGCATTACAGACTTCTGGTTGTACCAACATGTAGCGATGGAGAGGTGCAATCAGTATTTTCCTTTTCACAGCCCTGTTCCTACAGAGATGGGTACCTCCAGAAGTTTGTCAAGGGTGGAGCTTCCCTGTCTTAAAGAATATATAATTTTTTACATGGAAGATATAGAAAATAATTATAATATTTATTTTCCTAAATATTCCAGAAATAAGAAGGCTGGGCCAAAGAATCTTCTCTCACCTGTGACGTCAAGCTTGAAGGTCAGTTTCTGGCCAGCAGCTTCACAAGTGTACTCCCCAGCATCTTTCTTCTCCACCTGACCCACCACCAGGCGACGAGATTTGCCCTCTGACTCCACCTTGAACTTCTTGCTCGAGGTGATCAGTTTCCCCTCCTTGTACCACTTCACATCGGTCTTCTCCTGGGCCACCTCACAGCTCAGTGTGGTGTTTTCTGATAGTGCAGCTTTCACCTCTTTCTTCACTTTCTCCTTGTTGATAAACCCTTCCTCTGCTTCTGTAGGGTAGGAGAAACAATTTAAAAATCACACCTTTGTTCACTCTGTCCAGAGTGTTCAGACTCTAATGAAAAATCCTGCTTATAACAACTCCCACTGCTCTGTTATTTTGGAGCATTCCCACCCACAGCTAAGACACATTCAAACAGGACATGGAACTCTGTACAGCCTGAGAAAAACACATCAGCCATTTCAGAGCACAATGATCTAATGCCTCAGGAGTTCAGCTTCTTCCCATCTCCACAAGAAATCCAACTTTTTCTTCCTTAATATAATGCATAAATAAGAACACAATCTCTTCCACCACTGCGACCCATATGTAAACCTTACCCACTCTAGGTACTTCTTGAGCAGATCTGTTTTCCTACTTCTTCTAGACCTATTTTCTTACATATCTTGGAGCTGACTCTACCTTTACACTTATAAATCACTCCAGGATCTGTAAACTTGTCTATTTTTTTTCTTTACTGGGAAATCAGAAAACAACAAGAGCTGTTGATTGGGATTCATCTCACAGATGAAGACAACTAACTTTAGGCATCTGTGTAACAGTGGATGCACGCAAGCTGGTTGCCTGATCAACCTCAGATCTCAATGAAGATCTAAGCTACACAGACTCCAGAGCACAGAGAGTGATTGATTTTGCTGTGTTGTAAAAGGAAGTCATGGATCACTCTGTGATGAGAACCAACATATATCCCACCTGTGATGACAATCTTGAAGGTCAGTTTCTGGCCAGCAGCCTCACAGGTGTACTCTCCAGCATCTTTCTTCTCCACCTGACCCACCACCAGGCGACGAGATTTGCCCTCTGACTCCACCTTGAACTTCTTGCTTGAGGTGATCAGTTTCCCCTCCTTGTACCATTTCACATCAGTCTTCTCCTGGGCCACCTCACAGCTCAGTGTGGCATTTTCTGTCAGTTTAGCCTTCACCTCCTTCTGGACTTTGTCCTTGTTTGTAAACACATCTTTTGTCTCTGTAAGAAAGTCACAATGATCACATATAGCTTTTTGCAGTTGTCTTCTCCAGTGCTTAACCAAGTTCCCCGTTTCCCTATACTTGCCCCTGGCTGGTAGTATCATGATGACCCATTAAGACAAGAAAGTAGCTTCATCCATATTTTGCTGATAGGAGGTGAATAGATATATGGGAATTCTAGGATAAATTTTTAAAACTCACAATTTGAACACAGATTTCAACCTGGGACTTGGAGCACCAACACGCACTGTCTGAACCCTCCTCTCTCTTCTCTCTTTTTCTCTTCCTATGCCTCTCCAAGCTTCCAGTGAAGCAGAAGGATACAGCCTTTATATCCTCATATCCAGGAACCATTGCTCTCTTTCTGCCCAAGTCACTCAAATTCAGTCATTCTCCATTAATTAATCAGAGCTCTTCAAACATCTTCCCTTTCTCTTTTATCTACTCCTGCACCTCCTTGAAGGCCTCACAATGTGATTCTGCAGGAGTTTTTCTGCAGACATACCAGCTAAGTGTGAGAAATGCAGAAGTTATCATCCTTGTCCATGAATTTTGTGTGGTTACAACTAGTCATGGATGCAAAGGTGTGTGTATAAAATGCTGGTATGACAGCTAATATAACAGTTGTGAGAAAATCAAGCCCTACAGCTGAAAAGTTTCACCCCAGAAAGGTTGTGAGATGATCTTCCAAATGTAAGATACTACTCAAAAAGGAACAGGTTGAACGGGTTGCCCAAGGAAGTTGTGAATGCCCCCTCCCTGGAAGTGTTCAAGGCCAGGCTGGATGAGGCTTTGAGCAACCTGATCTAGGGGAAGGTGTCCCTGCTGATGGCAGGGGGATTGGAACTAGATGATCTTTAAGGTCCCTTCCAACCCAAACCATTCTATGATTCTATGATTCTATGAATATTCTTATGTCTCTGGCATTTCTAGAGTTTTCTCACCTCTGACTTTGACTTGGAATGTTGTTTTGTCATCCTTTGTTTCACAGGTATAGCTCCCTTGGTCTTGCTGTGTCACCTTCCTGATGATGAGCTTGCGGTGTGTCCCCTGGGAGATGACTGTTGTCCTCTGGTCCTGCTTCACCTCAGTTTGATCCTTCTTCCATACCACTGCTCCACTCGCAGCTGACACCTCACACAACAGCTCAAGGTTTTCAGAAGGACTGACTGATATTTCTGGAGTTGTTTTGGGCTTGTTGACAAAAGTAACAGCTTCATCTGGAGAGAAAAAAAAATATAAAGCAGTTTATGCCTTGATTTGGGCTTATCAGCACAAAGTCATGATACAGTAATTACTGATCATTATTTCATTCCTAGTCATCAAGTTTCACCTCTGGAGTAACATAACTATGACAGAATGTTAACAGTTATGACAGTAAACCAGGGTTATGAGGCAGAAAAGTCTCTCCTGAAATACAGTAGTGTTATATCTACCAGGGAATTCATTGTCCAAGTTTTAAATCATCCAGAGAATCAGTATATAATGATCTCCAGTCTGGGAGCTGGGTATTGATGAATCTTTTAGACTCTATCAGCTTATTAGGTCTACATTGTGGCATTAATAGCCTTATTAAGTTCTAGATAGACGTGGATCCATGCCGATGTGGAATCATAACCAGCTAACTGATGTGCATTCATTTTCTGCTCCTATCAGAATTCAGGCATGAAAGCTTTTAGAAACCACCATGTCTGTGCTCTGTGTTATTAGAGTTCTATGTGCACAGGGCCATGAGCAGAACCTGGCCCAACATCACAAGACCATAAAGCCCAACATGTGCTTTAATTCACAGCTCCTGTCTCATCACACATGAGTGTTGATGGCCAGCTTTCTGACAGATAGTGCAAACTCCTCTGATCTTCAGATAATTGCTCTCACTTACGGTGCAATCACATTCATCTCTCCTACATCTTTCTGGATCTTTTAAATCAAGCTCAGATGCCCTCACATTGCTGACACTTTCATCACCACTTCTGGTTTCTGATTTCAAGCAAGCTCTAGGGACTATATATTGATGCCCGAGTCCACAAACAGCTTTGAAAAAATCCAAGAAGTCTCTGAAAATCTTGTTAGAAGTGATGAGGAGCCTTCTTTTATGTGTTTCTGAGCCCATTCCTGCAGCTCCGTGTTCACATGATCATCAGCCATACTAGATCAATCCTTCCCCCAACCAGATCCAGATACATATCGGACAATCTCATTGATAAAATATCCTCCAATTTCAAGAGGACTAAATTAACATACGAGCCAACAGTGTCACATCTTTCTGCTGAAACGACTCTTCACAGTAGAGAACTCACAACTGCTCATGACTCATACAGCTCAAACAGCAGTTTCCTGCTTCAATAGCTCAATGCAGACTCTGCTGTCTGCACAGGTTGGTGGCCACACGTATGAGCACAGCGTGTGTCATGTGCACAACAACAACACAGCAAGTGAGTCAGGGCAATCCCAAGCACAAATACAG